>NC_056744.1:1200763521-1200841021 GCF_019279795.1 Protopterus annectens
AGGTATTTTACATATGGAAATAACTATTGTGTGTGACTATTACATATGATGTGGGACATAATTATGTCCTACGATTGCAAGATATTTTACATTTATAATGGTTTTGGTATGGACACAACTGCCCAGAGGGGGACTGTCCCTCACAATGTGGGACAGGTGGTAACCCTGACCATTGGGCTAGACTTAGTTATTGGTGGCACGCTAACACGATGCATTTCACTTCCACTTGGTATACCTATCGACACTGCAATAGAATACGGGCACGGGGTTTTAAATGTCATTTGTTCGAGGGATGGGGACTCAATATTCAGCTACGTGCATTTGTGTTTGCTTCTTATTTTTGTGCTCGCAAAACTGTCTTACATGCTTTGCATACATTTCAGTATCCACAGACACTGACAGGTATGATTACTATTAGAGGAAGGCTGTATTATTCAGCATTTTAGGTTGCACGTAATCAGCCATGTCCCCGCCTCCGTGCAGCGCTTGGACATGCCCCATGCACTCGCGCACATTTCCTATGCACGTGGATGTGGCACCAGCGTGCCTTCATTAATATGCATATGGTGCTACTGTGCCATCTCTATGCTGCACGGTTGGCGCAAGCCTAACACCGTTCTTGCGCCGTGCTTCATGAATCCCGGGGTATGTGTGTGTATCTGTCATCCCATCCACAATTTCCCTTGACTATTTTGTTTTTATGCAGTTTAATTTGGTTGAGTCATATCTGATGAAGTTGGATTTAGCATTTCATATCCTGCCTTTATAGAATATGGTCAGATAATTTGCATTATTATATCCATGTATGCTATACTGTGATTGTTTATTGTAATTAGTCTGGACTGCAGCTTATTTTTTTGCAATGAATGCAAACTGTAGTTTGTAACCAGTAAATTACCATTTTTTTATCTAACCTGAAATGCTACTCATTCATAAACATGTCTTATTCTATATTTTTCCTTCACAGATGGTTTGTTAGCTAGATCTTGTTTTAGCAAATAATCAAATGTTTACCAGTTTCTAGATTTATAGTTTGCATAAATCAATGTGGCAAGCTTTAATGTGGTTGGAGAACATATCTCAAATTTTTGAGAATGTTTCATATTTATTTTCTTCTATCTATACTTAAGTACTTATTCTAAGAAGATATAGGATTTTTTAAATAAAAAAAATATATATATATTAAGAATTCTAGCAAGTGTGTGATTAAAACAGAAATCCTTTAAACTTGAATGAATTCTGTTTAGTAAGAGGTGACAAATTTTACTTGGGGATTATAATGCTTGCAAATAGAGTTTCTTGCTTACAATAGGTGAGGATATCAGTGACCCAGAGTAGCATGGAATTTCTTTGTTGAATTTTACTAAATAATTTTGCCATGTTCCACTTTAATAATAATAAACAGACAAAACACCAAAAGATCTTTGACGACCTTTATTAAGTCAACATATAAAACAATTGCATCGTAACTTTTAATCATAACCTCATGTTTTTGCATATCAAACATCACTGATCCATCAGGGCAGTGTATCACCACTCACTCTTCCTGAATAAGCAGCATTCATCACCCGCTGATTTATTTTTACACATTAGGCAGCATCCAACCTCTCACATTCATCCTTAATCCTCACTTCTGTCCAAACCACCATGTGTCAGCAGCATCCAACCATTTACTTTCACCACTCCAGGCTTCCTTACTCCAAAATACACAGCAGAGGGGGAACAAAAGAGGGAAAAGTCTGTCTCTCTTCTCCACCCACCAGCCTGACCCAGGCTGTTTCTTCTTACTAACACTAACCTCTAACCAACTCATCCAAAAACAATCCCAAATTCAAATTAAACAAACCCAAACAAAAATCACTAAGGTGTAACCCATCATCCCTGAACCACATAGGATCCCTGTCAGCAAACTCCATATGCTGAATGGTGTGCACTTCCACTGCGCCCAACTGCCTTGCTAACCTGAAATTCACACACTTTTGTGCTCGCTCTACTGCCGAAAACTTCCTAGCATTTCTCTAAGACAAATGGGGTATAATCTCCAATCACACTAAGCACACATCTGGGTATAACCTCCTTAATGCAAGCAGATCCTCCCTTATCTGATAGACTAACTGCTGCTTTGGTGTCCAACTCAAGTCGTTACCTCCTATGTGCATCAACAATAGCTGAGGAAGCCCCAACTGAGCTTGTAACACTGTAAATACCTGTAACAACTGGTGCTACCTGAGTCCACTAATGTCATGCCATGTGACTGTCTACCCCAACCAGTGCAAACCCAAATCAGAACCATTAATCCTAACAGCAGCCCTTCACGATGCCCAGTAAATGCATGAGTGACCTATGATGATAATCCTGTTACCTGGGGAAAAAAATAATCCTAGAAATACAACACCAACCCCTAGCTAATATAATTCCAAAAGGCATTAGAAGACCATCACCCCATCCTCTTAATGACCTCATTTGAGCTACCCTCTCCTGCTAAATCTGAAGCCCTACCCATCCTGAAAGAATGAGTAGAAAATCTTTGTCCATCAAACCTCATACAACAAAAATCCCTTCTCATCACTGAAATCAACTGTCCCCCTAATATCACCTTATCCCCTTTTGCCCAGAAAACCAAATCCTGTGAGCTCCCCTTGTGTGATGCTAGAAATTTATTCACCCACACCACAGGATACATGTGCTCTGACCTGTCCTTCACTAAAACTATTTGCACACCCCTACCAAGCTGATCCATCTTAGATGTCTGTAACTGAATGTGAATTGTTCCAGGTAATAGCATAACAGTCTCCTAAACCAATGACCCCAACAACTCTGACACCCTAAAGGCCCCAAAGTACATCAATGCACAGACTGTCACCCACACAACATGGTCCACCAATTTCCTGCTTATCATAGCTAAACCCTGCAACAAGACCTTCAAAACCTGCCTTGTCACTGGCCAATGCTTATCCCTATTCAGACCTTCCTTCCTATCCCAACGCTTCAAAGCTTACCCCTCTGTCCAGGATTTAGTAACATCCTACAGCCACTCCACACAAGCAAATAGACTGATGGCCGCCAAGTCCACCCTAACTGATTTTACCACCTTTCCCCATGCCCTAACCCAAGCTAAATATCGCAACAATAGCTCTTCCAACCAAACACCTTGTTCCTCTGATAAATGTAAAATAAATCTGTCAAAATCACACAATGCCCTAACCTAAGCCTTCCTGGTGGACACCGCCCAGGACTTTTCCACCAACCTTCTGATCACTGCCACCCAATTCACCACACCCCATCTGGCACCACCACTGTCTCCTCTGCTGCCAAAGGGGGTTATTGCCAGAAGCTGTAAAACGGAAAATGAGACAAGCTATCAGCAGTCTCATTCCTAACACCTGCTACATGCACACCTGCAAAAGAAAAATTAATTAACAAACTCTGTAAAACTAACTTATGCAATACTGACAATAAGCACTCAGACTTAGCTGTCTTAACCTGAAAAACCCGCACCACTGCAATGTTGTCCAAATTAAAAACCACCTTCCTTTCCCTCAATCAGTCCTGCCACATGACAGATGCCACCCAAATCAGCATTAACTCTAAAAAAGCTACATCTTGCTTCCACTCATCCTACTACTCAGCTGTCCATGGCAGAGCTAACCACTCACCCCCAAAGAACGCTCCTATGGCCTTGTCACCTGCAACATCAGTGAGCAACTGTAAGTCCCTTTGACCTACCCAGTGTAACTGCCAAAAGATGATGCCATTAAATTGCTCTAAAAACTGCAACCACAAAGTTAAATCTTCACAAGTCACTTTGCCAGTTCACACCCAAGGATGCTTAATTTTTTTCCTTTTCAACAAAAAGGCTACCAACCTACAGAAAGTATGCCCCAGATGAACAGTCCAACAGGCAAAATTCAGGAG
This sequence comes from Protopterus annectens, assembly GCF_019279795.1. Taxonomy (NCBI): domain Eukaryota; kingdom Metazoa; phylum Chordata; order Ceratodontiformes; family Protopteridae; genus Protopterus; species Protopterus annectens. The sequence continues at coordinate 1,200,767,437 of NC_056744.1, forward strand.
CCCTAAAAGTTTCATAACATCCTTCACCCACACCTTGTCCCTAGCCTGCATCCAAACTATCTTCTCTTTTATTCTGGTTACTTTGTCCCCAGGCAAACAAAACAATCCATGTTCTGCATCCAACATCAATCCCAAAAATCTAATGCCTTCACCGGACTCTCCAGTTTCTGGGTGGCCAACAGAACCCCTAGTTCTGCACGCATTCATAAAAACCCACTCATAGATACTGCAGCCCCCATATGCCCCTCAACTACCAAAAAAAAGTCATCCAAGTAATGCACCGCCCACTGACTATCCACCCCCTGCTGCCAAATCCAATGCAAAGCTGTGCTAAACTTTTCAAAAGTGGAACAGACTACCAAACAACCCATCAGTATGGCCTTGTCAAAGTAAAACCTACCCCCTACCATCATGCTCAATAATAAACAATCCTCTTCCCGAACTGGCAGAAGATGAAAAGCAGACTCACTATCCACCTTAACCAACCACGTATCTTTTAAACCCTCTAATAACTTATACCGCGTCATCCAGTGATGCATAACTCACTTTAGCCTCCTCCAGAGAATAAAGTCATTGACAGAATTCCCTTCAGGATAAGACAAATGGTGAATCAGCCGAAATGCCCCTGGCTTCTTTTAGGTACCAACCCCAATGGCGAGACCTTAAAACTAATGAATGGGGGGCTATTGAAAGGGTCTAATAACAGACCCACCTTTTCCTCCTTCTCTACCAAGACTTCTAAAATATTCTCCCTCCCCCTCTCTAATCTCAAATTTTTCCCAACTGTTCCATCACCCACCAACTTAGACTTATTAGAAAGTCCCCTCAAAAAATCCTCAATCAGTCCTGAGCCACTCTTACCTGCAGGTACTGCTGAAGCATCTTGTGCAAGACATGCACCTTAATAGGAGAATGTGTCCCCAAATTCACTTCTTAGCCCCCTGGTCATGAAAAGTACCCCTACCACTCACCCCTCATAATTCCTGAGATGTCCCCAATAATCCACTCTGACCAGAAAAGGCTGATGCTTTCTTGGTCCTATTACCTTTGTGCATACCAAACTGTACCTCTGGGTGGACACTTGTACACTTTGAGCAAGTGTACAGGAATCTACACTCTGCCCATGAACATCTTCACACATTGAAGACCTAACACACCCCCAACACCTCCTTCCCCTATCTTGTTCTCTTTGCCACCATCAGTGAAGCTGTCCATCATAGTAGCCAGCCATATATCCGGGTGTCTCACCTCCCAGTGCATGGACTGATCAACTGCCTTCCTCTAGTGAAATCTCTGATCATACCACAGCCAGGCATTGCTGGCCTGTAGCTGCTGCTCCTCCCATATTGTCACAAAATAAGTCAAGAGCAGAAGGGCCAATGCAATATCCTTTTCCATCCATCCTCCCATTTAGTAAACAAAGCCCAACACCCAATTCTCCCACGTTCTCGGTCACACTTATCCTACCCGTCTTCGACACAGGGCCACTAAAGCTGACAAGAGATCCTTACCATTTGCTGTCTCCACCTCCAACAGATGTTGAATGCCATCTGTGTCAATTAAATTAAAAATATCCACATATTCCCCTTTCCAAATCTTCTCTTTTGCTAATGAGGGTATGTGAGGCATCAGGAAGACTGGGGCATTCCCTTGCCCCAGTGTCTGCATAGCCAACCAATCACCTGGTCGCATATCAAAATCTGACCCCACCTCTTCCAATCAAGGATTGGCCTCTTCCCCTAAAAACAACAAACTACCAACTATGTCTGCACTGTGCAAACCAGAACTCTGTTCTGCAACTGCATGCCTCTCTCCTGCTAACATCTGCAGACCCCAAGGCCACCCACAGGACCCTCCACTGATGAATTTGAGTTGCTACCCCATCACCAAATCTATGGCTCCCTCACCCCCTACCCACTGAACCAACTGACCTATCCACCCCACTAACAGTTACCGTAGGACCATTACCTGCAAGAGCAGCAAGTGCTGAGTCCACCACCGTAACCTCTGTTGCCACCACCTTGCTAGACTGGGACTGAGGTGTTTGTTTGCCTCTGGCTGCCTGTTTGCCCCTTGATGGTTGCTGTCTTTTATGACTGGTTCAGCCTTGCGCTGCCACCTCTGTCTTACTACTGGGCATCACTCGAAAAAGGTCCTCCACCTGAGCAACAATGTCATCCCACCTCTGTCATAATGTCTGGACATCAGCCATGTCATCCACCAAGCTACAGCCACCTGCAAGGAGACAAGAAGAATGCAAGCAAACTTAAAATAAAACAGAATGCCCCTGACACCTAATCATAACATTATAGGTTAGTACTAAGCTACATGCTCTCATGGCCAGTGTAATCTAACCAGTTATCCCTTATGAGAATCAAACCCTGTACAGTGTGTCTGTAAAATAATCACTTTAACCTTTCATCTATTCCCCTTTATTATACTGCCTACGTATGAAAATTCATGCTAATACAAAGCTCGTTATCCTATCAACTGACAATGCTCATAGCAGCCATTATCCCTGTTTATATATATATATATATATATATATATATATATATATATATATATATATATATATATATATATGGATCTACTTCACATGGTCGACATTTCAGAATGTTGAAGACCATATGGCCGAGACCATATGATCGACATTCGAAATGTCAACCATGTAATAAAAAAAACTGTGTGAATTCCCTTTTCCCCACTGTGCGGTCTCGGAGGGAGAATATTAAAGTGGGGGGGGGTGTGTGTGTTAATGTAGTGTTTTTTTTTTATTAACACGTTTTAACGAAAGCGCTTTTTTGATAAAAGCGCTTTTGTTAAAGTGTGTTTGGTGGTTATGGATTCGGATGTTTGATCATTCGATTAAACGTCCTAGATCCATATATATATATATATATATATATATATATATATATATATATATATATGTGTGTGTATATATATATATATATATATATATATGTGTGTGTGTGTGTGTGTGTGTGTGTGAGTGCGCAAATGTGTGAGTGTATTTGTCTGTATGTGTGCATGTGAGTGTGTGTGTGTGTGTGTGTGTGTGTGTGTGTGTGTGTGTGTGTGTGTGTGTACCAAAGTGTGTGTGGTAGTTTAGGGCAGAGACTGAGGGATGAAAAACTGATGGGATAATTTGGAAAATGTTAGAAATACTGGACCAATCAAAAACCTTAATGTAAAAAATATACTTTAAGTTAAAAGCACAATAGCTACTTACCATTTTGATCATCACTTGTTGGAAGAATGACTGCAATGGATTTTGTTTAGCTTAATGTCATGTACAAACTCATGCAGTAACTGGGGTAATAGTTCTCAACATGTTATTTTTAATTTAACTACTATTTAATAATAATAATTTACACTTTCTCCAAAGTGGAATTTTTTTCCCAAAAACATTTTTATTTTGTTTTCATTATAAACATATGCAAATGTACATATAACAAATAGAATAAAACAATAACAAAACTATTTACAATATTTGCATTCATCCACAGTGGTGGTGCTCCGGTAGCGTTGTCGCCTCACAGTAAGACGCTGTCCGGTTCGATTCTCAGTTAGAGCGTCTTCTGTGTGGAGACATGCGTGAATGGGCGTACCTTCGTTGAAGGTTGTGCGTCAGAGCTGGTAACTCGGCACGTAAAAATCAACTACTAATCATTAACGGACTGGAGTTCCGCTGTGGCGACCCCTAACCGGGAAAAGCCGAAAGACAACACATCAACATTCATTCATGATAAACAATCATTTTATCCATGAGAAGTTATCAGTATTTGTCCAAAAGGTTTTCCAATTTTTATCATGCTATTTTTTATGAGTAATGTTATGAGTTCTATAACAAATGGTTTGCAGTTTGCTTTATAAACAACTTTTGCTAAATTAATAAATTATTTAAACATCAAATCATGTTTACTTTTCCAGTTCAAAGTAATAACTTTTCTGGCAATTGCAAGAATTGACCAGAGTAATTGAATGTGAGATTTAGGTATTACATTAGGTATAGGAACATCGGACAGGATTAGTGAGTTAGAAATATGACAGTTATCAGGCCATAAAGCCTTTACAAAATATCTGAAGTCTTTACAGAATTGAACAACATTTCTACATTCAATGAACATGTGAACCCAGTTGGCCTGTAGTAATTCATCACATTTCCAACATTTACTTTCACCGTTTTTGAGTATAAGATTTATTTTATGTGGAGTGTAGAAACTCCTGTTCATAAATTTACATGTATACAATCTCCAATATAATGAAGAAGAGATACCATATGTAGATTTCAATAACATGTTTTTGGATTCATCAGATATTTGTTCCCCATTAACCTTTACATAGTAATTCCAAAAATCTGAGTCAAACTTTAGAATGTCTTCTCTTAGTATCTTATAGATAGGTGAGATGCTTCATCTGTCTTTTCAAGACACCTAATAAAAAGCTGAATCAAACTAGGTATAGATTCAGTCTCTAGGTTGATTGATACTCTCATTTTGTTTTCTATAAACTGCCGTAATGAGTGTATAAACAGCCAACTGTCTTGACTATTATCAAAAGTACATAGAAGAGAGGTTAGTGGTTTAATACTCTTATTTTCAATAAACTGATGCCAGAATATCAAGTTATTTCCCTTTAATTTTTGATTCGCATTGATGTTGAAAGAATCTAGGCAATCGGGGGAGTATGATATAGGGAATATAAGAAATAAGAATTGTTTAATGTTGTAATTACAATCAATTATATTTTTAAACTTATTAAATATTTGATTAATGCCATAAGAAAAGTGAACAAACTTCTTTTTAAATAAGCAAAATTCACGTAAAAGCCAATGAACTCTACTTATTCTGTATTGTTTTTTAAATTGATTTTCTATAGTTCTGACATCAGTTATATGAATCTCATGTATTATTTTCCAGCCAGATATATAGGTAGGTGAGATCCAATGTAATATTACATTAATTATAACTGATTTGGAATAAATATCTAAGCTAGGAAATGCTATCCCATTACTGTTCGAAGCTCTAATGTGCCATTTATATGCAATCCTAGGTTTTAAGGGGAATCATAATAATTTATGTAGTATGGAATCTAATTTTTTAAATAAGTTTTTGGGAGGGGGTAGTATCAATGACTGTATATAAAACAAACTTTTAGGCAAAATTATCATTTTAATTAAAGAGAGCCTATCCTCTATTGTGAAGAACATTTTATTCCATCTTTTGATTAGTTCATTAATGGTGGTTATTAAATTATTGTAGTTTAGTTTAACATACTCTTTCCATGTACTCTTTATACTGACACCCAAATATTCTAATACATCATTCTCCCAATTAAACAAGATAGTCTCTCCTAGGTTTTTGTTGATCTTTTTGTTAATTAGTAATGTTTTGGATTTATTATGATTAAATTTAAGCCCTGAAATTCTTTCAGACTTGCTTAAGGTATTTATAACATCATGCAAAGAACCATCAATATCACTCAACGTTAACAACATATCATCAGCAAATAATTGTATCTTATGACAATAGTCCGTATTAACTTGAAAGCCTTTTATATTTTGCTCGTTTCTGATATATGTAGCAAAAGGTTCCACTGAAAGAGCAAACAATAATGGTGACAAAGGACAACTTTGTCTAGTTCCCTTGAGGATTTCTAGTGGTGCGGATAGACATGATCCGATTCTCACCAAAGTGGAATTTTTTAAATCTTGTTTGCAAGGAGGGGCTAGCTACCCTTAACTCCACTTTTAGAAATTAGGCAGGGTTAATCCCCCTTACAAATGGTGTTATGGATGATACATTATATGGATATTACTGATCAGGTTTATGCCTACATTAGGAAACAGCTGGTACATTTACAAAAGGTGTATTCACAAAGCAGAATACACATGGCCAAACATGATTAACATTCTTGGGACTTCTGATGGAGTTCAGAGATACAGTATTAAGTGTGTAATACAGGGTTTGCACAGGTAGCCATGCGAATGGGGTGTATGATCCACTGCTAACTCCATTGTATCCATGTTATATCCCCCATAAACTAATTTATTTAGCACACTGTATGGTAGGACCACTAGCCCTCAGCTCTCATCCCATGCTTGGCAGCATCCAAGATAATATGTTGAAAGGTAATTCTCTACTGCAGAAAGGTAGCTTGTCAACTAGGAAATGCACTGGGGTAATGCTGTCAAGTTGTTATAGAGAATGATGGTGGAATTGAGGAGGTAGTGAGATCTGAGGTTACTGGGTGTTAAATGAAAAAATACTGTAATAAAAAGATCAATACACAGGAGGTTCAGGTTCAAGTTCTTTACTAGTGTACACCAGGAGGCAAAAAACGTACAAGTACAGAATTTTGTCTGAATGAAACAGGAAGAACACAACTTTTATAGTATTTCTTACTAGTATTAACCCACCAGGCTGACGTAGTCAGTCACAAGGGGTTTTACATCACTTTAGCTTACAATATTCTATTCATCTAAAATGCTGATACTACATTTTGCTTAAAAAGATTTTCTGGTAAACAACGTGACCTTGCTAGCCACCTGGTTAGTTACAATACCCTTTTACAAAAGTTTCCACTCAAGGTTCTAAATTAATTCGAACATAATAGTAGATACAGTTCTCAATACATTTTTCTTGTTACATGTTATCACTTCCTCCTTGCAGCCAGTGCGTTATCTAGTAACATATACAAGGTCGATTGCTCAAGCGGAAAAGAGCAGAAGATTCTCATTATTTCACACATTTAATTTCCTGACCCAGCAGATAATCACTTGTGAGAAGCATAAACATTAATTCTTGCTGAGCTAGCAGCTGCTGGGGTCAGAGGCCAACTTGCAAAAGGCACACTGCAGTTTCCAAAAGCTTCTTAGGTTCATAGGTTCATAGGTTCATACTAGGCTATCTGCCCTGGGGCAATTATAAGCCTAGCCCGATTCTGTATGGCTTACGCCACCCCTTGATTTGAGTATACTGTGCCCTTTTTAAGGTTTAGTTTACTGTGCCTCTGTCTAATAGTGACACGGAAGTAATACCTAGGATAAACCTACGATCCCCCATCCACCTATCGAGATTCTTCTTGAAGAGATTCAGTGAGGTGCTCTGCCTCACATGAACTGGAATTCTATTCCAGAGCGAAGGGAGCCTCTGGGTTATGAACCTGTCCCTCCAGCAAGTTCTATTTATTTCTGTGCTGAGGTTCAAGTCCCTCGAGCATGTGGCTCTAAGCGATTTAGATTTACTGAGGTGGAGCATGTCCATTAATTCTGGATTTGACATAGCTTTGTATGTCAGGCATAGATCGCCTTGAAGTAGGCGGTATGCAACTGAGTAGAGCTGGAGTTTTTTTAACCGAGCAGCATATGGCATCTGTTTGAGACCCTTGATCCTCTTGGTGAGATACTTTTGGGGTCTTTCTAATTGCTGCAGGTGTCGGGTAAGGTACATCCCAAAAGGGGCATTGTATTCTATGATGGGCCTGATGAGGGATGAATAAAGGGGCACGATTACCTCTCTTGATCAAGATGTGAAACCCTTCGTGATGAGGTGGGCTATGTAGAAGGTCTTTCTAACCACTTTGGCAATGTGGTTTTCAAAGGAGAGATTGCTATCAACTTGGGTCCCCAGGTCCCTAATAACTTTCTCTGTACTTAATGGGTTTCCGCCTATGTGGTAATTTGTGGGTACATTGTTTTTGCCAAAGGGTATGACTATGCATTTTTTGGCATTTAGCTTTAAACCATGACACTGGCACCAGTTATCTGTCTCTGTGAGACCTTTTTGAAGGATGTTTGTGTCAGCTGGAGATTTGATTATGGCGCCCAGTTTGCAGTCGTCTGCGAACTTGGTGAGCCATAGTCCTCCCACGTTTGCCTGTACCTTGGAAAAGTATATACTGAACAAGAGTGGTCCCAGGACAGAACCCTGTGGGATGCCACTTGTGACCAGTTTCGAGTCTGATATGGCTCCAGCAACTCTCACTCTGTGGGTTCTGTCTTTGAGCCAGTTTGCGACCCATCTTGTGACATAGGGGTTTATATTTAAGCTGGATAGCTTATCTATGATGCCCGAGTGGGGTATTGTGTCAAATGCCTTTGCAAGGTCCAGATAGGCTGTGTGGACTACCTTCCCTTCATCTATGGCTTTGGTGACTGTTTCGAAGAAGTCAACCAGGTTCAAAAGGCAGGATCTGCCCTTGACAAAGCCGAACTGGCTAGGATCTAGTGTCTGTAGGTCCCCAATGTCTTTGTTTATGAGCTCCATGATAATTCTCTCTATAGCCTTGCAGACTAAGCTAGTCAGGCTTATGGGGCGATAGTTTCCAGGGTCCGTAGAGGCTCCACCTTTGTGGAGTGGGACCACTGTTGCTGTACGCCATTCTGTGGGCACATATCCTGTTGTGAGGCTGAGATTGTATAGCTGTTTTATTTGAGGAATTAGTTCCTCTTGGAGTTCATGTAGGACGCAACCTGGGACACCATCTGGTCCCATGGAAGCAGTGTTTTTTGCTTTGGAGAGGGCAGCCTTCACCTGAGCATCAGAGATGTTTGGGAGGCAGCCCTCTGCCGGGATAGATACTTGCTCTTTTGGGGGGGAGGGGGTGGAGAAGTTTGCACTGAACCTGTCTGCCAGGATATTGGCGATGTCTGTGGGTTCAGTGTATTTTTTGTCATTTAGAATCAACTCAGAACAAGTCTGGGAGTTGCATCCCAGGTTTCTAACATAACTGTAAAAAGCCTTATGATTGTCTTTGGTGTCCTGTGCAATTTTTCTCTTGAAGCTGGCCTTGGAGGATTTTATGAGGGATCGTAATTTTTTGCTAGTACTGATCAGAGATGCCTTCCCTATTAGGGATTTTGCTCTATCATGTAGTAGCTTCCTCCTTCTGTTGTACAGTTTATTTATGGCAGGGGTCCACCAGACTGGACGCCTGCCTTTGGATGATTGGGTCTTGGTTTTGTTTGGGATAGCATGATCCATGCATTCCTGGAGATGTCCGTAGAATGCGTTTATATAGGATTCTGCAGTTTGGGCCGTAGTTTCCACTGGCCCTGTGGCCTTGAAGGATTCCACTTCGGTTTTGAGAAGTGAGAAGTTCGCTTTTGAGAAGTTTTTCACTGTGGTTTTCTGGGCTGGGGGTGGGGTCGGGATGTGGACATCCAGTGAAATTAATTTATGGTCTGATCTTACCAATGAAGGATATACTTCTGGTGTGGAGCATAGAGTCCCCATGTTGGTAATGATCAGGTCTAGTATGTTGTCCCCTCTTGTGGGAGTGGTGACTAGTTGTTCCATAGCATTTGAGTTTATAATTTCCAGGAACCTTTGGGCTAAGGTGCTGGGGCTTGAGTAGTGCTCCCAGTCAATGTTTGGGTAGTTGAAGTCGCCCAATATAATGCTGTTTGGAGAGATCTTCATGTTCTCCAATGTTTTCAGGAAAGCCGAGTGGGATTCCTGACTTTGAGAGGGTGGTCTGTAGGATGCTATAAACTGAAAAGCAGTCTTGCCCACTGTTAGTTGCACATGGATGGTCTCCGATACTTCGTGCAATGCCACTAACCTGGAGGTGTGGATATCCTTGATAAATATGGAAACTCACCCTCCTTTTGTGGTTCGGTCTGGGTTTTGGGGCCGAAAAGCATGATATGAGGTATAGCCTGGTAGTGCTGGGGTTTTCTCTGGAGCCTTGAACCAGGTTTCTGTCACTGCACCAATATCGATGTTCTCCATACTGAGGAGAGCTTCGAGTGCGTGCATCTTGAGGTTAAGACTTCTGGCGTTTAGCAGCATTACCCTTAGTTTCTTGTTCCTTGTGCTGTCTATGGGGGTGGGTTTGACTTTTGAGCCTTGCCTAAAAAAGGCACTATGGGGTGGCAAGAGCCTTTGCCAATATCCGAAAGCCCAGTGGTGACAGGTGCAAGCCGTCCCTAGCGAAGCAACGTGGCTTGTCGAGCATGTCATCCCAGGCTGACAGACACTGGATCCCCTTTGAATGACACCAAAATTTTAGCCAATTGTTAAAACCGATCATTTTGTCTTTGTACTGTGGCATCATTCTACGTGAGGGTAAGATGCTGCTCAAGGTCAGGGTCATAACAGCCTGGGCTACATGATTAGAGAGCTCCTCTATGTCTCTTTTCATGTAGTCCAGGGAGGTACGTCTCAGGTCATTCACACTAGCATGTACAATGTCTGAGTCATATTTGTATTTGCTTTGGAGTGACCTGAGTGCTTGCGTTATGTGGCGGATCCTAGCACCCGACAGGCAGCTCACCGTGACCTTCTCTTTATTCAGCCTGGTGAGCGGGATGTCAGTGTGTCTGACAATAGAGTCACCTATTACAAGAGTATCAGTTGCAGTTTCATATGAATTCATTTTTCTTGTCATAACATTAATAGAATAAAATGCATTATATCTTTCTTATTTCTTAATAAGCACTAAACATATACATTAATACATATTTTTCTAACATTTCCCCCCCTGTTAATACTTTTTATTCTATTCTGAGAAGTTTAAACGATTTTTATTTCTTCTCCTAACCTCTTCCACTTGGGACTTGCAGTTAAGAGAGTCATTCAGTTTAGACTTCAAGGAGAATTTCATTTGGAACCAATTCCTCAAGTTCAATGTCTTGATACAAGGTTTCAGAGACAGACATATCTATAAAATCTTTAATTAATCTCTTCATGCAGGGGATTCCACAACAAACACATGCTCCTAATAGGAGTAAACCCACACAAATGGCAATCAAAATATTCATTAAGATGGAACCCCACCCCCCAAACAGATTCTGGAAAAAATCCGTCAGAGGGTTTGGGCCTGGTTTGGTCATGGCCGACACTTGCTGAATCACCTCCAGATGGTTATTAATTTCATGTCTATTATCTGGTATGTACACGCAGCATTCTTCTTTGATAAGCACACACGTACCACCTCTCGCCGCTAGGGTGAAGTCAAGAGCCATCCGATTTTGCAACACAACAGTTCTCATGGCATTCAGTTCATCAGTCACTAATTCAAGAGCAGAAAAAGTTGCATTACTCATTACTTCGAGAAGTTTCGACAGTTTTCTCAGCTCCCAAATCGATTTGACTGCACCATATGCTGGGAGTATACCTGCCCAAGATATAACACTGTCACTCAAGTCCATATGAGTCAATTTGTCTTTGTCCTACACAGAATTATGGTCTTTCCAACCTGATTCAAATTGCCCTACTGGATTCACAGGTTTCTCGATTGGATCTTTGGTTTTCTTGGGAACATCTCTCACATTCCGTATTTTACCCAGAGGTAATTCTGCAGTGTGTCGTATGGCCGGAACCAGGTAGCCCAAAAAACAACTGCCGGACCAATTCTCAGGTAGTCATTTGTATGCCTTTTTCCCCACACACAAAATAACAGTTTTCAACTTTAGTGCTAATACGCACCAACCCTGCATGAAACATTTTCTTATCTATGATTGACAATTGTTTAATCAAAACAGGATTTCTTCGTATCTCATTCAATGTTGTTTTCACTGAGTTCAAGTATGAATCATAGTTAGTATTGCAAACAGTACCCCCACTTTTAGTCTTAATATAACATTTATAAGATATTGTTATGTTACAGTTACTCCAGCCCACCTGGAGAGTATAATTCTTGAAAAAACACACAATCCCTTTTTGTGTAACAGGTAAATGCAATGCTATTTTATCCTGTGATCTCACAGTTCCTGTGTCTAAAAGCAAATTCTCCCAAGTCTCATTGATCCCTAAAGGAACAGCGGACATTAGTAGTCCTCCATATGCTATTGGTATAGCTGTACAAACCCAGCAGTTTGAAATGTTCATAGTCTCAGCATATACACGTTTAATTGCTAGGTATGTGTTAAAGTTTGGATGCCAGTCTATGGATGTCTCATCACGTTTGTCCAGTTTTACTTGTGTGGTTGAGAAGTGAAAAAACCACAACAGAAAGCAAATTGTCAAAAGTACAGTCAACAAGTGTACGCTCAATAATATGATTATGCAACATTTTTGAGGTTGGTCTGAATTTCTATCTTTGGCCATTTTGTTCTTGTTGCGTAACAGTTACAATGTTTTTATCAAGTTGAAAGTTCTTTACCGGTTTACAGTGCGTCAAATGGATCCAAGATGACCTTTCAGCTATTTTGACTGCAGTAGGCGTGGCCAGCAGTACCTGGTATGGTCCTTCCCACTTCGGACTTGCCCATTTCTTCCTCTTTGTTACCTTCACCCAGATCCAGGACCCCGGGGCTAGAATCGCTTCCAATGGTCTGGTCTGTTCTTTATCTGAAAAAGAGTTAAACTGCAAAAGAGATTTATTTGTTAACAGTTTCCTCATATAACTAGCTAGTGAACTATCAGCCTCCTGGTCTGCAGGCATGAGAGCTTTCCACTGAGGTACATAATATGCTCTCCCAAACAACATTTCAAAAGGAGTTAAACCCTTTGCATTTGGAACTGTTCGCATACTCAGCAGCGCCAGAGGCAGACAGTGCACCCAGTTCTTTTGGGTTTCATTGACTAACTTTCTAAGTTTGTTCTTAAGGACTCCATTGTGCCTCTCCACCAGTCCCGCAGACTGAGGGTGATAAGCACAATGGTTATTCAGGGAAATCCCAAAGAATCGTCCCAACTGTTGTATGGTTTGATTCACAAAATGTGTACCATTGTCACTATAAATTCTTTCTGGTATGCCAAATCTAGGAATAATCACTTTTATAAGGGCTTTCACCACTGTTGTTGCTTCCGGATTCTTGGCTGGAAAAGCTTCCACCCATCTAGAAAACATATCTACAATGACAAGGCAATACTTTTGTTATCACATTTGTTCAGTTCTATAAAATCCATACAAATAGTATGGAACGGATATGGCGGTGTAGGAAAACTTCCTTGTTTAGGTTTAAATGCCCCTTGTGCATGATGTTTGTTACAAATATGACATGCCACACAAAATTGTTTTGTGTAATTTGTGAATCCATATGTTTGGAATACTCGGTTTACTAACTGTACCATCCCCCCTCTTGAGACATGGCACTGCCCATGGCTCAACAAAGCTGCATATCTAAACAAATTAGACGACAAAATTGTTTTTTTCTCTTTGGAGATGTACAGCCCGTTTTCAAGGATTGCTCCTTGTTTTTCCCATTTTTGTTTCTCTGCATTTGTAGTAAGCGTCTGCATTGTTTTTAACATTTCTAGGTCTAAAATTTCAGAGGGTTGTAATTCCTCGTCTAAAAGTAAAGTTTCTGAGTCTGAAGCTGCTTGCTTCGCAGCTGCATCAGCTCTCGCATTACCTTTTGAAATTCTGTCCTGCTGTTTCGTATGAGCTACGCATTTGCAAATAGCTACTTTAGTAGGTAACTGAATAGATTCTAACAATTCTAAAATAAATTGTGCATGATTAATTGGTTTACCACTAGATGTTATCATCCCTCTATTTTTCCACTGCTGTGCAAAAACATGTACAGTAGAAAAAGCATACTGACTGTCAGTATATATGTTTACACATTTCTCTTTTGCTAAGGTACAAGCTCGTGTTAAGGCAATCAATTCTGCTGCTTGTGCAGACAAGTTATGTGGTAAGGGTTGGGCTTCTAAGGTTTCAGTGTCTGTAACTATTGCATACTCCACTAGATTTTTCCCTGTAGGGCCCCTTCTGCATGAGCCGTCCACGTAATATGTCACCTCGGCCTTATCCAAGGGAATATCCATGAGATCTTGTCTGGGTAAGGTTTTCTGCTCAATTTCCTGCAGACAACTGTGTGGTGTGCCACCTGCAGGAGTTGGGAGCAAAGTTGATGGATTTAATGTCGTGCATCGTTCAATTGTCATATGAGGTTGGCTCAACAGTATAGTCATACAGGAAAGGTGTCTAGCAGGACTTTTATAATATTTCTTACTAGTATTAACCCACCAGGCTGACGTAGTCGGTCACAAGGGGTTTTACAACACTTTAGCTTACAATATTCTATTCATCTAAAATGCTGATACTACATTTTGCTTAAAAAGTTTTTCTGGTAAACAACGTGGCCTTGCTAGCCACCTGGTTAGTTACAATACCCTTTTACAAAAGTTTCCACTCAAGGTTCTAAATTAATTCGAACATAATAGTAGATACAGTTCTCAATACATTTTTCTTGTTACATGTTATCACTTCCTCCTTGCAGCCGGTGCGTTATCTAGTAACATATACAAGGTCGATTGCTCAAGCGGAAAAGAGCAGAAGATTCTCATTATTTCACACATTTAATTTCCTGACCCAGCAGATAATCACTTGTGAGAAGCATAAACATTAATTCTTGCTGAGCTAGCAGCTGCTGGGGTCAGAGGCCAACTTGCAAAAGGCACACTGCAGTTTCCAAAAGCTTCTTGCAGTTTCATATGAATTCATTTTTCTTGTCATAACATTAATAGAATAAAATGCATTATATCTTTCCTATTTCTTAATAGGCACTAAACATTTTCTAACACTGGGTATACAGCCAGAAAAAGGCAAAAAAAAAAAAAAAGAATGTTTATTATTTTAAATGAGTGCTGATGCCTGGGATTATTTCCTTTACTTCTTTTCTTCCCAAACATCTCAGTTAGACTTCAGTGAGGGCATGATATAGGAATAACCTTCAGAAAAAAAGAAAACCAAAACAATAAGCAAATGCATAATACATTTATGCAAGGTGAACTTAGTTGTCATCTCTCATTTATGTTTGTTTGCTTGTTTGATAACTGCCACAGATTATTGTCTAGTTATTATATTTGTTTAAGCAAAGAATATCACAGACATATTATGGTACAGACACAGACAACATATATTTACCAAGCAATAACAGGACAGCTTGAAGACATAGCTTGCCCACATTTGCTATATCTGAATAAATATGAGAAGAATAAATAACATGCCTACAGATGTCAAACAACAGCAAGCTACCAGCATTCCTAACCAAGCTCAAAGAGTATATACTAAATTAGTCAATGTAAATGTTTCAGTGACCTAGGTTAAAGTGCATACCTGCGTTTAGTCTGCCAGCTGTAACAAGTTATATTGATTTTTCTAATACATTATGATTTTGCTGAAATGTCCTCTTACCATTCTGTAAACAAATTGTATAACAGTTCTTTTCAGTTATGTGCATTTGTTGTAAACACTGTTTTACAACTGCATACTAATATTTTATATGGTTTGTCTCAATGTTTTACTTGTTGTGTCTCAAAAGATATCTGGGCCTAGTACTGGTCATTTATTGATCAATGCCCTACTGTGGTAAAGAAACTTAAATAAATAAAATAAATAAATTATACTGAAGTATAATATTATAGAACTTTCTAGCTAATTTTGATGGTCTTTTACTGCATTTTATTTTACTCTTGCTGTTATACCATAAATTATGTTTGTTATACTTAATAATGTAATACATTTTTTGATGAAATATTTGGTTTTGTATCTGACTTATAAGTTTCTGCTCCATTTGGGTCTGGCTCATGATTGAAAAGATCCAGTCCACCTACCCAGTCAAGCGGCATATATAAATGATTTCACAAAGTTCTGAACATTTTAGGTATAAAGCAATAATTAAGATAACAACACTTTTTCTTAAAGTCACCTAAGAGACAGAGTACTGACTTTCTTGTCAAGGAGCTACCTAGTTTCTGCAAAACTGTCATAAACGTCCTTTGCGGACAGATGTTCTTTCAGATCCAGTAACTGAATCTATGTTTTATTGTCAGGCAACTCAAGTGGATGTCTGTTCCAGTACTAGAGAAATATGGATAAGAATGCCTTGTTTCCCAAAGAGTTTCTGTATCTGTGTTGTTCTAGATGTAAAAAAAAAAAAAAAAAAGATTCATAAAGAGATTTTATAAAAAAACAAGGTAAAGTAGATATAGCAGAAGGGGTACAAAAAAGGGAATATTTTTTATGTGTTCAGCAGAAAGGAGGAAGGGAGGGACAGAGTTTGTATGCTGAGCATGGATTATAAGAGAGGTCATGGGTGACAGTAAAAAAAGAGATATTGGATAAAAATTTCACCTTAGTGAAGGGAGTGCAGGATGCCATTTTGGAAAGGAGTGAGAGAGGCAGATACGGAAGAGAAGAAAAATCAGTCACACGACACAATTATTGATTCTGAGGTGGCAGGACAACATGAATTGGTGTTGCTAATGGGTGACTATGAGGACTGCCTGGGTCCACATGGGTGGGTTAACAGGAATAAAGAAGGAGAAGCCATTCTAGACTTCTGTCTGGCAAGTGGCTTGATAGTAGCCAACACATGGTTCAGAAAGAGAGACAGTCACAAGATCACATACAAGAGTAGCCAACATGCAACTCAGGTAGACTTCCTCCTAGTAAGGAAAAGGCACTGGGTTAGAATCTATGATTGCAAAGCCATCCCCAGTGAAACAGTCAGCCCACAACATAAACCATTAGTTGCCACAATCAGCTGCAAGTAGTGGTCAGAGAAGGCCCTAAGGTCAACGGAGACCAGGCTGAAGACCTGGAAGTTGACTGGAGAGAAAGTTCAGCAGTTCAAGGAATTACTCAAGGCTCTAGCACCCCAAGAGGAGGAGGAAATAGGTGAAGCTGAAGAAGAGTGGCAGTGCCTAAAAACAGCATGTGTTAGGATGACAGAAAAGATATGTGGCCGAGCCAGGTAGGGAAATAAGGTACATAAGGAAAGTTGGTGGTGAAATGCAGAAGTCCAGGAAGTCATCAAAAGAAAGAAGGAGTGCAGGAAGAAGTGGGAAATAGAAAAGATTGACCAAGCTAGAAAGGACTACTGATTGGCTAACAAAGAAGCTAATAATGAAGTTGCAATAGCAAAGAATAAGGCATCAGAGGAACTCTGCCAACTTCTGGAAAGTGACTCAGTAAGGGGCACAAAGAAACTATACCCTGTTGCAAGGCAAAGACAGAAAGATAAAGAAGATAGTCAGACACCCTTCATAAGGCATGCCAGCAACAACTTGCTCACCAGCACACAGGATATCAAAGACAGATGGAAGGAGTATTTCAAGCAGCTTCTGAATGAAGAAAACCCCACAGAAGTGGTACTGCCCCAGAAACACCCTATGATGAGAGTAGAAGAGGAGCCCAGCTTAGAAGAAATAAGAACAGCACTAAGGAAGATGAAGTCAGGGAAAGCAACAGGCTGAAATGAGGTCACAGCAGATATGATAAAGATGCTGGGTGAGCTAAGGGAAGAAATGTCTCCTGAGGGTACTAAATGCAGTATGGAGAGAAAGGTGCATCTCAGATGATTGGAGAATAAGCATACTCGTGCCAGTGTACAAGAACAAAAACATCCACAACTGTGGGCAGTACAGAGGCATCAAACTCCTACCACATTGCATGAAAGTTCTGGAGAGGGTGATTGATAAACGGATACGCAGAGTAGTACAATGTAAGATGGGAGATGAACAGTTCAGATTCAGATCAGGATGCATCACAATTGACCCAATGTCTGCATTGAGACAGCTACTTGAGAAGAAACTAGAGATGAGGAGAGAGTCCACCTGGGGATTCCTAGACTTGGAGAAAGCATATGACAAGGTCCCAAGAAAGCTGATCTGGGCAGTACTGTGGTGGTTTGAAGTCCCAGAAACATTGGTAGAATTAGTGCAGGCTATGTACAAGGAACCAGTGACTCAAGTACGAACAGTGTTTGGCCTCACTGAGGGTTTCCCAGTGGGAGTAGGTGTACACCAGGGTTCAGCTCTGAGCCCACTACTGTTCATAGTGGTGATGGACTACATCAGCAAACAGATTTGAGGGGACAGATCAACAAAGCTGCTGCATGCAAATGATGTGGCAGATCAAGCAGACTCTGAGCTAGAACTTCAGCAAAAGATAGGAGAATGGAATGCAAATCTGAAGGCACATGGGTGAAACTAATCTCAGATAAGATGGTGGTGATGGCAGCAGATTGGGGAAATCAGAAGAAGCTGAGAATAGAGATAGACGGGAAGATAGCGGAACAGGTAAACAGCTTCAAGTATCTGGGAGGGGAGGTTGAGGAAAAGGGTAGTCTGAATGAAGAGGTCAAAGCTACAATCAGAGGGGCTTCAGTCAACTGGCATAGAGTATCAGGTGTAGTCTATGACAGAAGAATGCCAAAGAAGCTGAAATGTAAGGTGTACAAGACAGTGGTGCGACCGGTACTACTGTATGGTACAGAAACCTGGGCAGTAATGGCAGAAGAATGGAAGAATCTAGAGGTAATGGAAATTAAATTCCTGAGAAAGGTGGCAGGATGCATGCTGTAGGACAGGCGAAGAAATGAGGACATAAGAGCAGAAACCAAAGTAGCTCCAATTGCAGAGAAGATCAAAGAGAACAGATTACGGTGGTTTGGGCACATGTGTAGAAAAGCAGAAGACAATCTGGTGAGGAAGATTTGGGACAGACAGGAAAAAGGTAAGAGGAAGCAAGGACATCCAGCAAAGAGGTGGATGGATTGTGTGAAAGAAGATCTGCGACAGTCAGGCATGAGTGTTGAAGAAGGCAGGAGTGTGGCACTGAATCGAGAGAGTTGGCGACAGTTAACACGATACCCCGGACCCATGTAGAAAAATGGGAAAAGGGGGGCTGATGATGATGATGATGAGAGAGAGAACTGTCAGTCCTAAAGAAATATAAGATACAGGAACCAGATGGATTGCCTCTGATGGGTCTTACGTAGCTGACCAGTTTTGTGATGTGATTTTCACCCGATCACGGGCCATGGCTGAAGTGCTTGGGGACTGGAAGATAGAAAGTGAGGTAAGCTTGTATGGAGAGGCAGAGAAAGTCATAAAGAGGATCCTGAGAGAAAGCATGGTTGATTTGCTGGAGAGCAACAATCTTCAGGGCAACAACTAAGCTAAGGTGTAGGCAGAAAGATGTAACGGTCAAGCTGGTCCACTTTAATGGCTGACTCTATAGAAATGTGAAAGGATACTACCTGCGAAATGGGTGAACTTGGATTTCACCATGACTGTTGTCTCACTTGTGCACATGATGCTGATGATGCTGTACGAAAAAGTACGAGACAAAGGGTCTAAACTGCTGAAGGCCAGTAGGGTGGGGCACAGAGTAGTATTTTGAGAGGAATCATGCCAATTAAAAGGGCACTGGATAGTGGAGTAATAGAAGGATTGATTTTACTTATTGTATTGTTCATTTCAGACATGTATTTCTATATTTATTTTGTAATTGCTAATTTAATTTATTCATGTGTTAACCAGTTAAGTGAACTGGTCATCATGAACTACTTTTAACCCTGTCTAGGGCCACAAGAGAATATACAATATATACTGACACTTGAGACTAACCAACCAACCGTCTTCTTATTTATTGTTTATTTATTTATTTATTTTTTATGGGGGACAGGTGGGAGGAACCTGGAGTACCTAGAGTAAACATAGAGAAATGGGGACAACATGCAAACTCCACAATGGAAGTTATTGTAAATCTGGATTGAAACTGATACCCTGGAGCTGTGATGCACCAATCTTAACCACTAAGCTACCATGTTGCCCTAACATTGGAGAGAACAGAAAACTAGATCACCTCTTTATTGAAGACACAAAGAGAGAAAAAGATGTGCAGCAATGGAGGTTAGGGGAACATTCCTTGGAAGTATTTGGAAAGCCTGGCTGACTAGTCAGAGAGAAGAAAGATGAAAGTGACTGCAGACAAATGCTGAGTTCTGCACTTGGGTTGTAGTAACTATGGTGTCAACTGTTAGCTAGGAGAAGTTGAACTGATGGCAAGACAGCAGGAAAGGGATCTGGGGAAACTGATCACATCTAGTTAGGACAACCAGGAGGAGAGTGAAGGGAAAGGTATGCAGCCTTTGAACTTGACCAGATCAGATCACTCCCTGAGTACTACGTGAAGTCCTGCAGCCCATACAAGGAGAAGGGCATCATGCTGTTCCCATTTCATAGGTACTAAATTGGCTATTGACATGTAAGGCTCTTAAGAAACCACATCTTACATTCTTGTGGAAGATTTTAGCCCTTATATTTTGCATATGAATAACCAGAAATGGACAGAACTAGGAAATATTGTGACATTTACTTGTTACCGTTATTCATTAAAGACACGGGTGCTAAACCAGGGGTGCATTTGCAGTTTCCCATTCATTCATCCAAATTACATTTGAATAGAGTAACAGAAGTACTTCTATTTATGTGGAATGGAAGACAGTTCCATAAAAGTCTTATTCTATGTGATAAATACCTCTTCCTCCAACATGATCTATTTATGTTGCAAAAGAGAATGAGATCCCAAGAGTGGGTGTTAATGTTTCCATTGGGCTTGTGAATATGTAATGGGCCTGATAGGATAGGGTCTGTTGAGACTTTATGCACAATGCAGAGGTCACCCTTAGGTACCTGTTGTATGATATCATACTAGAGAGACAAGATTTGAGATTGTCTGCAGAATTTTTGTGATTTAGGCCCTTGATGTTTTTGTGCGAAAGCATTGTGCTTGATCCAGTTTTGACAAATGTTTGGAGAGGTACATACCAAACAGGGTATTACATTCAATGATCAGCCTGAGAGAGTCATGTAAAGTGGAAAGATTACATCCCTAGACATGGATGTCTAATGATTACATCCCGAGACCTTTAAATATAAACTGTGTAATGAAAATGGACTTCCTTACAACAGTGGATATATGATGAAAGGGTAGTTCATTGCTGACAAAAGTTCCCAGATCCCTGACTATGGGATCAACTTTTAGGGGTGTGTTACCCATGTGATAGTCACAATGGAAGTCATGCTTATGAAAGAATACAGATATACATTTCTTGGCATTTAGTTTTAGATCATGTTTTTGACACCAGGTACTGGTTTGGGAAAGGCCCTCTTGGAAGATTTTGGTATCCCCTGGAGATTTATTGATGGCACCAAGTTTAGCTTTGCCTGCTAACCTGGTCAGCCATAACACTTAATATTTGCTTTGATCTATGAAATTTAAATACCAAAGAGGATTGATCCAACCGTCCGAGGACTGAACCCTGGAGTACACAGTTAGTCTCTTTTGGAGGAGGTACAGCCACCTACCTTAATTTCCTGTGTTCTATTTGTGAACCAGTTAGCTAATGAGTTACAGAGGGGATCTGTATTTAGCTGAGTTTATCTGTGATAATGGGGGCAAACATCTCAACCTCTTAGGACAAAAAATCTGGACAAAGCCAAAAAATAATGTGGGGACAAAGACTCAAAAATAGGGACAGATTTTAAATATTGCTCTTATAAACTTAAGTAGCTAGAATTTCAGGAGTTGCGTTAATATGCATTTACTGTAGGATTTGAAGTCTGAAACTCAAATGCATGTCATTATCTAGTTACTTCAATCCTCAGTGATTTGTAAAACACAAATTGTATGAGGAACAGACCACAAATATGAGGCAAAAATGTGGACATGCTGTGAAAATCTGGACAGTTGTGAGGTATGAATGGGGAACCTGAATGCACATATCAGGACAGACAGAACAGGATATCATGACTGCCTGATTCCACATATATTGGGCAACAGGAATAAAGAAGGAGAGGCCATTCTAGACTTCTATCTGGCAAATGGCTTGATGATGACCAACACATGGTTCAGCAAGAGAAACAGTCACAATATCACATAAAAGAGTGGCCGGCATGCAATACCTCTTCCTACTAATGCAGAAGTACAAACAGAAATCCAATTGCTGTGCAAAATCCACCATACCAATAACAAAAAAATGCTGCAAAATTATGGCTGAAATGTAATTCTGAATGAAAAAAAAAAACAAAATTTATTTGAGCACTTTCATGTTAATATTCGAAGGACTTCATTAGAAATTAAAATCCTAGCCAGCCTAAATGTTTGTTTAAATACTATTTATCAAATGAAGTAAAGTCATGAATACATCACAACAACAAAAAAAAAATATCCTACAATACTAATACTGGTTCTGTTGAAGCTTTATACACAATGCAGAGGTCACACTGTCAGTTTCCTGCTGCATTCTCAAAACAAATTAATTGAAATATTCAGAGCAGCAAACATACAAAAAGCAGGATAAATGATGACCACCAAACTTTCAAGTTTTCACTTCAGTTTAATAGAATCCAATAAAAGACGCAGCCGCTTTCACAGTTACTAATTCTGCATTAATGGGTATACAGTAGTAAATGCTATGATTAAGATCATGTTTTTTGAAACAGGATATGACCGCAATGAAGTTGAAAGGATCTCTGAAGAAGTTTCATCACTAAGAACATCCAGAGGAGCACCATACTTTTCAAGTGGACATTCTTTGTAGCATGAGACTTTACGTTACAACCGGTTACATAGGAATAGGATAGTTTTGAAATATACTACTGACACACAACAGATATGTATTATTATTAAACGTAAACTCCAAAAGGGTGTAAGAGTGGTTAAAATACAACCAATAATCCAAATAACCACTCCGACGCCAATATCTACAGCCCAGGAACACCACTGGTACACAGAACCACAGTTTATTCAAGAAAACAAGTATCAGGTCAAGCGCTTTTGTAAAATCACTTCATCAGAACAGTTCAAAATCACACTAACACAATCTTTTATACATTAAAGATAATTAACCCTTAATTAATAATAAGATCATTAAAGTGACAGTGCTTCATCATAAAAAAATCCTAAATAAATAACAAAACTAATAAATAAAGCAGTGTGCAAGAAATCGAAATTGGAAAGACTGAAAACAATAAAATCATATATGTATAAACAATTCTAACTATTAAAAGCCCAAATAACCAAAATTCAAAGTTTCAAGGCCCTAAATTTTAACTCATGTTTGATGCTAACATGTTCATTTAACCCAGGGAATTCACTAGCATTGAGTTTTAGTTGCCATCTAACTTCAGCCCTCAACAACTTGTTATTCCAATTACCACCTCTAAAATCATGTCCTACCACTTCCAAAATCCCAAATTTAAAAGAATGTGAAGGGAACAGTTTAATGTGTTTAAATAATGCACTTTTCTCATCCTTTCTCTTGATACTATAACAATGTTCGTATATTCTTCTATTCAATTTTCTCTCAGTTTTCCCCAGATAAAATTGTCCACACTCCAAGCAGGTAGCTAAATACACCATCCCTGCCGTATTACAAGACCCCCCCATAAAGGTGATCTCCATATCATAAGGGCCCAGGTTAATTTTGGGAACTTCAATAATAAATCTACAATATTCACAGGACCCACATTTGGATGTCCCTTTTAATTTATTGTTCTTAATAGAATGTTGGTTTTCTAATAGAGATTTTATATTATTATTCATCCTATACGTAAAGTTTTTTCACCAATTGTTGTTAACAATTCCTTGTTCTCCTTAAACATGGTCCAATTGTTCTTAACAATTTTCTGGATATTACCTGAAGTTTCACCATAAGTTAATACCATGGCCTGTGAAAAGTTGTTAACTTTTTGTAGATTGGTTGATGGTGTGTCCTCATCCGCTCCTAATAGGGGTTTATATCTATCACCCCACTGTTTCGTAACATCTTCATGGATCTGAGAAACAAAGCAATACGGGTAGCCCCTAACTGTGAACATTTCTAAAAGAAGTTGAGTTTCTTTTTTTACAAACTCAAAATTAGAACACATTCTTAAAACCCTAACCATCTGTCCCTTAACAATGTTCCTTTTCACATAGGTAGGGTGGTTACTAGTGAATTCTAAGTAATTGTTAGAAAAGGTGGGCTTTCTGTATAAGCAAGACTGAAAGCTTTTTGTGTTGGAATCCTTATATAACATAACATCTAGGTAGTTAATATTTTTATTATTAGTAGAACCAGTAAATTTAAAATAGTCACATGCCTTATTCAAATAATCCAATAACTTCACATGTGAACCTTCTTTTTTCCAAAGAATAAAAACATTGTCTAAAAATCTTAAATATAAAAACCAATTATCCTTAAAGGGGGTGTTAAATAAAAACATAGATTCCCATCTATACATCACTAAGTTAGCAAAAATGGGTGAGCAGCTATTACCCATCGCTACACCCTTAACTTGTCTATAAAACTCTCCCCCAAAAGTAAAGGAATTATTTTTCAAAATTAACTCCATCAAACCAACAATAAAGTTAATCATAGCACCAGTTAAATTACTTTCTGCAACTAAAACTTCTTGAAACATTTCTAAACCTTGGTCATGAGGTATGGACGTAAAAAGATCCACTACGTCCACAGTGGAAAAACAAATCTCCTCTTTGTAAAATTAATTTTTAATTCTTTTTAAAAAATCCCAAGAATCAATTAATATGTGTTCAACCGGAGTGATAGAATTTTTAATTACACGATCAATAAAAACTCCTAAGGGGTACGTAATACTGTTGTGACCAGGTATAATAAGTCGGTAAGGGGGGTCGGCCAGGTCCTTGTGAGTTTTAGGGATACCAAAAGCGATGGGAATAGTTGGATGTTCCACATTCAAAAAATTGTAAACTTCTTCATTAATGACCCCCTGGTACAACGAATCTTCCAACATTAATTTAATTTTCCTATATGAAAGATTTATTTCATTCCTTGAGGCCAATTCGTATTTGGATTCATCATTCAACATACAAAAAATTATATTATGATAATCTACGTTGTTTACTATAGCCATACCACCACCCTTGTCAAGTTTCATATATCTAACATTCACATCACCCCTTAGTTTCTCTAATAACACCTTTTCATCCTTCGATAAATTAAACATCCTATTTTTGTGTTCTTTAAGGGACCTATAGATTTCCTGTGAGCATACGCTTTCAAAGGAGCTTAAAATAGGTAGTAAGGGGGGGGTTATAACAACTTTTCTTTTTAATCATACTCATTTTCTCTGAATTGTCCATACCTATTTTGTCTCTGTTTAACATTTTAAGGTTCAATTTCCTTACAAAAATTTTTAGTTCAATTAAGGTTCTACTAACGTCTTCTCTAACAGAAGGAACAAATTTTAAGCCTCTCATTAACAAATGGAATAAATCCTTACTCAATTCTATTCCTGCGTAGTTGTAAATTTTAAAAACCTTATAAAAAAAACACAAGTCCATCAACAGAGCAAATGTTTTCCTCAGGCAAGTTGTTCACATCAGGGTCTTGACTCACTCGTAACTGTTCTTTCGTCAAGTGGATTGGTTCCGGTAATTGTATCAGAATCTCCCTTCCCCCCTGGCCCCTAAAAAAATCAGGGTTGTCAGATCTACCTTGGTTTTTATTAAAAATTCTTTCCAACCTCCTTAATGGTGGATATTCAGTGTCATAAGAATTAACATTACTAATTTGTTGGTTATTCACAACATTTTGACTTGAAGAAACCGTAGGTGTAGAAACATTATTGTTACCCATGGTATTATCCAAGTATGCTTTAGGCAATGGATATGCCAACCCATGTTTGTAATCGTACTCATCCCTCAACAATTTCTTTTTCTTTCTATCTATATTATTGCACACTTCATTCTCTACTTTATCAAAAATAATATTATATCTAAAAGAATATTGATTAAAATTAAAATCATTTAGAATCAAACTATTAATTTCATCAATCTCTTTGAACAGTGCATTAATTCTTTTGTTAACTTTTACAATAAAGTCCATCAATTCCATACCATGCCTGTCAAACATTTTTAAAAGTTCTTCACATTCCACCTGACCTTTCTTAATACCATTGGGGAACCTAAAGGCACGGAGACCTTTAGGAACCTTCCCTTTTAAAATACTTTATTTCAGGTAAGCGTTGTCGCACTGAAGGGCACGAACTTTGTGCATTTTGATTTCTAAAGTCACTAACCTAGTATCCACATTCGTCGTTTCGCTTTCAGAAGTGGCTGGAAATAAACCACATTCCTTTTTTGACCAGTCTCTCAGTCTGTCATGTAAAGCATTAGAAGCAGGGATATTAGGTCTAAATCCTGTTTGCCCTGAATTCGTTAAAGGATGCACTTGGTTCTCGACACTCTGAGAACACTGCTGCTGGCCCTGATTACGAAAAACATGAAGTGCCACATCAGTATCAGTCCCCGGCTGATTTCCGCTCCTATCTGTAACAACGGGACTGTTCGATTTTTGCATTTTAGTGACAGTTTCCTGAAGTTCAAAAACCTTGTTAGAAAGGTTCAAAATTAAGGCGAATAAATTGTCATTACCAGCCTCTACTTGTTGACCACAAGGAAAAGGTAAAGAGTCAAGTTCCTCTTCAAATACCGGCGAGAGATCACACTCATCCATAACCGGAATTGGGCTTAGAAGGCTGCCAAAACACCCAAAAAGACAATTAAACTCCAAATGGGTGTAAGAGTCGTTAAAACACAACCAATAATCCAAATAACCACTCTGACGCCAATATCTACAGCCCAGGAACACCACTGGTACACAGAACCACAGTTTATTCAAGAAAACAAGTATCAGGTCAAGCGTTTTCGTAAAATCACTTCATCAGAACAGTTCAAAATCACACTAACACAATCTTTTTCAAACATGAGTTAACATTTAGGGCCTTGAAACTTTGAATTTTGGTTATTTGGGCTTTTAATAGTTAGAATTGTTTATACATATATGATTTTATTGTTTTCAGTCTTTCCAATTTTGATTTCTTGCACACTGCTTTATTTATTAGTTTTGTTTATTTATTTAGGATTTTTTATGATGCAGCACTGTCACTTTAATGATCTTATTAATTAAGGGTTAATTATCTTTAATGTATAAAAGATTATGTTAGTGTGATTTTGAACTGTTCTGATGAAGTGATTTTACGAAAACGCTTGACCTGATACTTGTTTTCTTTAATAAACTGTGGTTCTATGTACCAGTGGTGTTCCTGGGCTGTAGATATTGGCGTCGGAGTGGTTATTTGGATTATTATTTATTATTAAACGTAATTGATGTATTCTCACTACTGATGAAAACATTAGAAAAATATGTGTGTGTGTGTGTGTGTGTGTGTGTGTGTGTGTGTGTGTGTGTGTGTGTGTGTGTGTGTGTGTGTGTATATATATATATATATATATATATATATATATATATATATATATATATATATATATATATATATTTCTTGGACTGAGTTTTTTAAATTACAGTCCTTAATTGTACCATCCAAATAACTGATATTTTTTCCTGATATAAAGTATGTAAATTAAAAAAAAAAAAAACTCCTATATAAATTAGAAAAAATCAACAATCACAGCAATGTTCCTTCAAATTAACTAAAACCAATTTTAGAAAAAATTGTGCTGAAACTGCACACATTGCTACTCCACATGTCTGTTTAAAAAGACCACTATGATGCCATCAATCATAACATGACCCAAACTTTAATCTCTGGAGACAAGCTAGTGGGCTGCATGCCATGTGGACATTGCAGCCATTGCAAACATGTGTTGAAAACCAAACAATTTTCTAGTAGCAATTGCAGTATTATATTTGACATTAAGGTTTTTGCAAATTGCAGCACAGATTGGATTATTTGCATGGCTTCCTGCAGTTGTCATGCATTTTACATAGGAAAAACATATAGACCCCTCAGATTACATATTTCTGAACACCTTAGTGATGTTAAATGCAAGAGAATGAGCAATGTCCTTTATAAACATACTCTCAAACATACCACAGCAAAGTTTCATTTCACCATCACTGATAAAATAATAGGTGACAGATCTAATAAATCTGGATTTCACAGCAAATTAAATGCAAAAGAGAAAAATGGATTGTGAAATTAGGTGGACTATTCCAGCCTGGTCTTAATGAATGTTTATGATTTGGTATATTCATGAATATTCATGAGCTCACCAATGAAATTCTGTGATTAATTATTTTCAAATGTATAGACGAACTTCAAGATGTTTCTGCTTACACTGATGAAGGCTAGGTTAATACCATAGCTGAAACTGGTCTGTTCATTCTTGATGTTTTTTATTTTTATTAACTAATTAAGTTAGTTACACAGCTCACACTTGCTGACTTTTGTTTTTGTCTACCAGTTCATTTTGAGCTGTGCAATCACTTCCATGCAGGGGAATTCATTTTGAGTAGTCATTAAAAGCCTACATTTTTGGTAAAATTTTAACCTGGTATAAAAACAAAACTAAGGAATGGGACTCAGAACTAAAAAACATTTAAATCAACTTCTTGTGGCCAAATCTAAAAAAATTAAAAACAATATGACTAATATAAAGAAATGGACTCTTTAAATAAAAAAAACTTGATATTTTAACTCATAAATCAAATTTGGCTATTGAAAGATTAAGAATGAAGTCTTACTCTTTATCTTCCAAACACATGCATAATCTTTCCAAAAGAGTCAATATACAACCAAAAATTAATAATATTTTGAAAATTAGACATGAAAGATGTAAAAAAAAAACACCACAGACATTGGGGAAATTCTTGATGCCTTTAGATTTCATTACACATCTTACAACTCAAATTCCAATTCTGAAATTGTAACTACAATATTAAATCTTGATAATATTATCATGAACAAAATGCCACCAAATTTAAAGGATGATTTACATAAGCACATATCTTACTGAAAAATTTACATAAAATAAAAAAAAAATAAAATCCAACAAAGCTTCAGGCATGGACGGGATAATAACAGAAATATATAAACTTTTTCCTCCTCATATAATATCCTTTTCCATAAAACACTTATTGAAATTCAATCTCAAGAAAAGATGCCACCCTATTGGAAATATTCTCTAATTATGCCTATATTAAAAGAAACTAAAAATTCACAATTATGATCTTCTTATAGACCCATTTCACTTTTAAATAATGATTATAAGATTTTCATGCCTATTACTACTGACAGAATAAAAAAAAACTATAACTCAAGTAATTAATTCTGATCAAACAGGTTTTATATATCAAAGACAAACACATGATAATATTAGACTCATTTTAACTCTGATAGATTTTTTTGAATGGGAAAAATAAATAAGCTTTATTAATTAGTCTTAATATTGAAAAAGCCTTTGATTCTCTAAATTGGAATTATTTATTCAAAATCCTAGATCTATTTGATTTCATAAAAATGTAATTTCACTTTTAAAGAATATTTATAAAAATAATGTTGCATACATCAAAAGTGGTCCCTTTACTCCTGAATATATCCCTTTGATTAAAGGTATCAAACAAGGTTGTCTTCTTTCTTCAATTTTATTTGCCTTAGCCATTGAAATTTTTGTTATTTTAAATCAAAATAATCCAAACATTAGTGGTACAGATATTTCTAACACTTACTCCTCAGAATTATACACTTTGTTAAGCAATTGTATTAAACTGAATGTATTAAATTGAAGGTACTTCCTCAGGGACTATGTGTTTTTAAATTTCCCTTTGGGCTATACTACAACATGGATATGGTGCACGATTTCACTAACCTGTTTGATAAATGGGGTATTGAATTGCTTAACAAAGTGTTGTTTTTTCAGGAACAAATGAAGGTTAAATTACTTAAAGAAGTGGAAATACTTAACAAGGACATTTTGGAAGATTTACTATTTCCTCAGTATGAGGAATTGTATTCCAAAGTCCTTGAGAGGGTTGAAAAAAAAGTGTAACATACAATTTCAGAAAAAGAAAAAGAAACTTAATAGGGATTTTCAACAGTATGAATCCAATACAGTATACCCCACAGACAGGCTTTTTATTGATAGTTATGATCAAGAAAATGTGCCAGGGAGTTTAAATTTTCAAAGAGGTGGAGGTTTTTCAGATGGTTATTCAGAGGTTACTGGGATTACCACTCACTTTGAGCAACCATTTAATGAAGGTTTTCATGTAGAAGAGGATTTTCCCACCCTAAGACGCTCAGAACGAATAGTGAACAGACAACTAGGAGTCCAACAATATTACAATTATGATTACCCTGCCTGCAGGGGTTCATACCACAAGGGAAGAGGCAGGGGCAGGTATTAGATGAGAATTCCTTCCATTCTGATATCATCTGTACCTCTGAAGGATTTAATATTTACAACTATACAGACAGAGTTATTTCTGAAGAATATTTCTCACTTTTTTCTAAAGGGTTTAAATTTGTTCCTGCTAAGACACCAGATATAGCGGAAGTATTACTTGATATTCACCTGTTTACTAGGAAAATTAATTTTCGATTGCTGTTTCCTGAAAACAATATTGGTAATATTGAGCATAAATCTATGGCCTTGAGAAAAAATAGTGTGTTCAACCCTCCCTTGCACCCTTTGGTAGCTAGTTTTGAGAATGTTGTTAAACAAGAGTTGTACCAACTTTGGGCTAATAACAAGAAGTTCTACTTCAATTTGAGTTCTAAAGAGAAATAACTAGTTTTTTCTTTAAAATATGACAGAAGTATCCACATAATGACCCCAGATAAGGGAGGGGGGGGGGGTCATAATTTTTAACAGTGAAGACTATAAAAACCTTATTCAAGGTATTTTGTTTCAGGAGGAAAGCTATTTGCAGGTATCCAAGAATCAGATTAATATTACCTACCGGCGTATTGATGGGTTTTTGGAAGAATATTTACTAGAACAAAGGATCTTTTAGGAAGTTTACTCTTTTCTATTAAATAATTTCCCAAGGTACCAAGTATATTTGGCATCCCTAAGATCCACAAAGATGTTTTGTCACCCCCATTTAGGCCTATTGTGGCAGCAGGGGGGTCTAAAACACACAGTTTGGCGGTCCTTGTGGATCAGTTGGTTAAGCATGTGGTTGAGAGTATGCCACATCTTTTGAAAGATTCTTGGGACTTTCTGGGACAGATTAAGCAAGATTTATAGAATCCTGATCTGATTTTTTTGACAATAGATGTACAAGATTTATTCTCCTGTATTCCTAGAGAGGAAGGTTTGGATTATTTTGAAAAAATGCTGTTTGATCATTCTAGTTTATCTCCAGAGCATGTACAGCTTGTTTGTGAAATTATGGCCTTGATTTTAGATAACAACTATATTTTTTTGAAGGGCAATATTTCCAACAAACCAAAGCTATGGGGGCAGCTTGTTCCCCCATTTATGCAAACCTTGTTTTATTAGGGTGGGAGAAAGAGTTTATTTTTGAAAGTAGGTTTCATTTGGATATTTTGTTTTACAGCAGGTACCTGGATGATATTTTTATTTTATGGAAGGGTACCAAGGAAAGCATTGCTAGTTTTGTTGAATATCTAAATGGCACTACCCATTATTTTAAATTTACCTATGAGTGTAATGAGAAAGAAATTCACTATCTTGATACCACCATCATTAAAGATGTGTGTTGTTTTAGATCCAAGGTGTATAGAAAGAAAACTTTTTGTAATTCCTACCTCCATTTCCTAAGTCACCACCCACTATACCAGAAAAAAAGTATTGTCAAGGGACAGGCAATCAGAATTTCTAGAATGACTTCCCATCTTGATGTCATTAAGGAATTCAGTGACCTGAAGAACATGTTTCTGGAGAGAGATTATCCACTAGAATTTGTAGAGGGTATTTTACAAGAGGTTTTGAGAGAGTGGGGTTCTAAATATGAACCTCTATTAGGTAGAGGTCTTTCTAAAACCAAAAATTGTGAAACAGCAGGGTTCTACCCATAACTTCTCCCAGGCATGTGTGGTGCAATATAGTACACATTATAATGACATCAGAAATATACTTTGTAAGAATTGGAACATTTTTAGGGGTGACCCTAATATTTTACAAGCAGTGGGTGAACAGCCTATTTTTTGTACTAAAGTGGGCTGCAACTTGAAACTTACCTTGGAGGGTAACATGAACAATAGTAGTGAAAAAATGAATGAATTCACCAAAGCCTGTGGTTGTTGTACACAGTGTAGATATATACTATTGGCTGCTAGTTTGAAACTTGACAATATCAACCAGGACACAGTGTTTTTCAAAAAAGGTAACTGTGAGACTAGCAAAATAGTTTATCTGGCAAAGTGTAATTCCTGCCCAGGGTTTTATGTTGGGAAAACTGAGAGGGCTCTCAGGTCCAGGATATATGAACACTTATATGACATTAAGAATTCAAAAGAAACCAATGTCTTATTTAGGCATAGTAAAATATGTGTTAATTTCTCTGGATTTAAGTTTGGGATATTAGATACTATTGAAATAAACCCCAGGGGTGGCAACTGGAAAAACACTTTAAACAAGAGGGAACTGATGTGGCAGCTTTGTTTGGCAGCTAATCTGTGTCCAGGATTAAATGATTTTATATCTATCTTGCCTGCCTTAAAAGAAAGAGCGGAAAGGGTTTAATTTTATGTAACTTCTTTATAGAAATGTATTTTATTGTATTTTTAGTGTTTATAGTGTATGCCTTTAAGGTATTAATTTATTCAAGAGATCCTTTGTTTGACTGGTGGGATTCCTCACCTATCCTGTGACAGTGTAATATATATAAATCCACATAACTGTTTGTATATTATTCTGAGGAAGTCAATTTTACTTTGATGAAAGCGCTCAACCTGAAAAATAAACTTGTGTCTACTAGTCCTACTGGTGAATTTATGTTTTTTAGTTTTTATTTTTACTAGTTTGCTACAATTATTTGGTTTCCTCTGACATGTAATAGTCCCCTGTAGTTATATACCTGTAGGTGATACAGCTTGGCCAATACCATCCCATCTAGATAGCTTGAGAGGTATGTATGTGTTACAGAAGCTATAGGGCACTTGTAGACATAAAGTAAGGACAGACCTGTAGAGTATTGAGCAGTACTGTTGTAAAAACTATAGCCTATACAGTTGGTAATGGAATGTCATTCTCTCCCCCCACCCCTTATCTGCATCATAAATTTTAATTCTTATACTACAAGTATGGTTCCATTTTCACATATGTTGTTCTCAAAACCTAATGTTGGGCCTTGTGTTGCATTATTGGTTATATATATATTACAATGCTTGCATACTAACATACCTTGATGAAATACCAATGTTGTTGGCCTTTCGTTGTAACTGTTACTGGCATGCTGTTACAAACATGACTGTTATTCCGTGTATGCCTATGTTCTGTATGCTATGCAATTCTATTGTTCTGGGTTAATTGGAACACCCATGCATACTGTTATAGCTAACGTTGAAATGTTCTGTTCATGAATAACCAATACACTTTGACAAACCTCAACACCATAGCATGATTGGGTAGGCTGGTCCCAGTGGATCCACCTATTCCACCTCATCTGGCCATGGCACTGGGTGCCAGCACTTCTGGGACCCAACCTGGAGCTGCATCCTCTGCTGGTCCTGTACTACCCATGCGTGGAACCACCTCAGGGGGTGGGGCCTGTCCCTCCCTGGGCACGGATGCAGAGAAGATGTGGTCACTCAAAATCACTTGCCAGGGATGATGCGCAGGATTATCCAGCATGATTTGGATGACTGACTGTGCCAGATTGAGGGCAGACTGACACACCTGGAGAGGCAGCCCATCCCTGGAATTCAGCCCCCAGCACAGCCACCTTCAGGGCCGTGGAGGAGCAGTGGTGAATGCCTATGGGTGGGGAACTCAGTCCAACTATTGCCATCTGGGGGCACTTTATCCTCTGATTCCCAAACACCCTCCACATCCAAGGTGTTTACCCCCCCTCATGTGTCATATGCCACCCCTGTTCGCTGTCTTGTCTGTCTGCAAACGCAGCCTCTCCTACCCAATTTACCTCCCCAAATGTACCTACAACTCTTCCCCAACATTCCACTCTCTCCTAAAAAAAGGGGGGGGCATCTGTCCCACAAAAAAGAATATTGCCCCATATATAGCTCTCCATTTTGCCTCCATGTACACTGCCATCAATTATCCCAGCAATTAATCAACAAAGTTATATTGCCCACAACCTTCCCCGTGGGATGTGAGCTCCAAATTCCAAATTGTTCACAACATGCACAGCTACTGTTGTATAAGACATGGAGAGCTCTAGTCCTTTCCTACACCCATCCTGCACATCCCTACCTGCCTTTCATATTGGTTTTCTCCCTGCTTGCCCCCATTTCACCACTCTGGAGAATAACTGGTGTTTCTATAAATATATCATACATAACAGTGATGTCACATTAGCAAAAATTTACACCCCTGCCAAGTATTGAACCTAGGACCCTGGGAATCACAGCATACTGCATTAGCCCACTAGGCCAACTCAGCTCTGGATAATAGTTTGTGTTTCTATAAATATATCATGCATTAACTGATATCATACCAGCAAAAATACATACCCCTGCTAAGTATTGAGCTCAGCACCCTGTCAACTACAACATAGTGCATTAGCCCACTAGGCCACTCAGCTACGAAGAAAAGGTGGTGTTTTGACAAACATCCTGATTGCCAGTGACACACTACTTCTACATATATTGGGATAAATAACAGTGTACCTAGGCCTCTGATGCAGACACTGAACCAGTACACAGACAAATACATGTTGATGGAGGTATGTGAGGCCTACGATATCAGATAGAGCTGACAACTGCACAGACTTTTGCAGAATGTCCACAGTTGTGCCACCTACATATGGCATGGTTGTCATAAACCTATTCTGTGTGCTGAACTACTGGCAAGTCAGTGCAGATTGAGGTTAAAAAATCAGGACTGACAGGTCAGTGTCACATGTCATACCCATCCGAACACACATGTTCATGCGAATCCTGTGTAACACACTGTATGCATGCATATATGTCTTGCAACTTACACCTGCCATAATAATGACTCAGTAGCTCTATCTGTTTCATACCTAGTATGTGTGACATCTGGACATCCACAGTGCTGGCTCACAATCCAGTCTGTAGCATGACAACTACACGCTTGCCTATACAACATAGAAATAACTGAGTCTTGCAATGTCCAGCAGAACTGGTTGCTGCTTCTGCAATCACTTCCACCCACAGTAGCATGTCAAAGGCCTGTAGGGTGGGACACATGTCACAAATATAAATATGTGCCCTAAATGCCACCTACCACTCACTGGATGGCACTATTATGTAACATATGTACCAGAGGCACATGCCTCACCTGGACTGTTATGGGTACCCTCACCAGGCTATGCTGTCACAACAGAGCTGACACTGCTCCCTCACTCATATATACAGCTTGCTGTCCCCCAATGTGTTCACAATCCCCAGTATAACTCCTGGCCAGATTGCAGCAGCTGCAGCCTCCTACACATGCAGCAGTATGTTCAGCTACCTGCTACAGACCTAACATACCTCCTAAACATCTATAACAGGCCATCCACACAACACCCATACATGTCACAGTCTCCCCCTAAAAACATACACAGCTGATAGTCCAGCGTCAACTGCAGCAGAATGCACATTCAGATAAAATGATGTATGGCACTCACATCTGCCTGTCACCTTACTGATCCCAACACACATTGTTAAACAGTAACCTGCCACAGAATCTGAAAGTCTGTTAACAATGGGCAAACATAGCATGCAAAACTGTGGACATACCACATCAATCCAAACAGTAGACAGTATTTCTACCTACAATCAGTGATGCTGTAGCTCCCACACCTCGATAATGTCCTTCTGACAGGCCAGGAAAAGGGCCAAGGCCTACATGAAGGCCCTAATTATAGCACTGTGTTGCCATGCCATTGACTAATGAAAATGCAAACCAGCTGTTCTGGATGCTATTAGCAAGTGTGAGTCACAGATTTCTGCACAAACAATCACCTGTTCATGAGCATTACCTACACAGGACAAGCTGCTGCCTATGGTAAACAGGTCTATAACTTTCTTCATGAAGACAGACTGTGCTTTCCTAGGAAAACTAACACTGGATTTCTGCTCAGAAAGGAGTACAACACTATAACATGTATGTCATAGAATTCCCCTTGTAATGGAATGTAGATGTGGGGATGCAGTCATGGGAAATAGGAATTCCAACAGTAGGTCTCAACAACATATCTTGGAATGACATGTTGCTGTTAGTCAGCTGTCAAGCACCTACAGTCTTCCCTTTTGGCTCTGTGTGCAGTGACATAAATAACAGCTCTGGCCCCTGAGTTCCCCAGCAATGATCAGCTCACATAGAAATGCTACTGGATTGTCTGTTGTACAACAGTGACAGTAACTACTGGGGGATACAGCTAGAATATCACATCATGCACCATCAGTGAGCCACTCTCAGTCTGTGAGTGGCATACAGTCATAGTTCAACCATGGTCCAGGTGACCGTGACTATTCCTGACATACTCTGGCTAGGTCACTGTGTACTCCACACCTGTATATGATTGCCTGACAGCTATGGCTAGTATACCTGGGGCCCCCTGCAGCAGGACAGCAGGTTATAGGCAGTAGTAGTGGCAGGACACAGGCTCCACCTCAGCAGGAGTGTGTATATATTGAGCATACAATGTAAGGGAATGAATACAGTACCAGATATTAACGGACTATTCCTATGTTCTGAGGGGTCTGCCATGTCACAGACACATTCTCCACTGTCTGGGTACAACCATTACATATTGTCCAATTGGTTTCCAGGCATCCACATTTGTCTGGCAGGAGGTCCACATATATCTGGCACATGTACACATTCCGCAAACATCTGTGTAGTGCAGATGTCAGACACCTATGAGGATGAAACCCTACACCACATTTGCACTGCTCTCAGATATTGTGTAGCACACATGTTGCTGGAATGTCCACATACACTTGTAGTACCAGTCACATAGTTGTAAAATGGCGGCTGTATGACATGGTACTATAACATTGCCCATAGGGTACACACCACAGCAGAGGGCAGTGATGGGTGTGGACCCATACCAACACAGTCTGTCACAGCACACAGGCCATAACTGGTATACGTAGGATCATATGAGGTTACTAGCCTATGGGTCCTGAGCCTCCATAAGCCTAGCTCAGATGTTAGCCCATGTGTATGCAAGGCAGCACTTGATGCCACAGTCCAACAGGGACACAGGTGGTATCACAAGGGTGTATGTGCTGTTAACTATCCAGTTACCTAGGTTCTACTTGCAAAGGTTTAAATAGTTACCCTGCCTGATGTGGAAAAGGTGCCCATTCCACAGCAGGGTGAGTGTGTGGGACACACATCTGAGCCTCCAACAATCCCAGTTGATGTTACACACCAGGTTGAGGACGTGTGTGGGTTAATGGAGTGGAGCTTCAGTTGCACATGTGCAGCAGTCCCAACAAAGTGGAGTCTATGATTGCCTTGTATGCCAGGCAGAGGTCACCTCTGAGGAGTATGTATGAAACTGGCTAGAGTGATGGGCTTATAGCCTATGTGTGTATGGTAGATGTTTGAGGCCCTGGTATTCCCTGGTGGGGAACCTCTGTGATATCCTCAGCTGCTGCATGTGCTGTGTGAGGTGAATGACAAACAGGGCATTATACTCAATAATGGCCTTACTGGGGGGAATACAGGGATGTTATGACCCCGTGTCCCAGGATGATATACCTTTATGTATGAGGTGGGCCATGTTGAATGTTTACCTTACAACGGAATAAACATTATGGTGAACTGTCATGTTGCCTTCAACCTGTGTGCACAGATCCCTCACTACTGATAGTGTGCCTAGGATGTTGTTAGTACTGTGATAATATGTGGGGACGTCAGTCTCCCCAAAAGGATTGACACTGCATTTCCTGGTATGCAGCCTGAGGCCATGTCTCTGGCACCCATCATGTGTCTGTTTGAGACCCTCCTAGGCAGGTGTCTACATCACTAGGGAGTCCAGTGACAGCACACAGCATGCAGTCATCTGCAAACATGGTCGCCCATAGCCCAATGGCTGTTCCCAGCACATCAGAAGTGTATATCACACATAACACAGGCCCAAACACAAAACACTAGGTGATGCCACTAGTTATGGGTCAACCTCTTGAGGTGGATTCCACTATGTTGATTAGGTGGGTCATGTCAGCACTCCAGTGTGCTACCCCTCTGGTAACATATGGTGTGATGCATACTTTGGAGAGTATATCTGTTATGGCCAAGTGTGTTATACTGTCAGAGTCTTTGTCCAGGTCAAGGTAGGCAGTGCGCACTCTCACCCCCCCCCCCCCACATGGCTTTGGTGACTGTATCAAAGAAATCAACTGACTGTAACAGACATGATCCCTTCCTTGACAAAGCCTAACTGTGCATAATGGAGTGTGTGGTGGTCGCCAATGTCCTTGTTAACGAAGTTCACTATAAACTGAGCTATGGCCTTGGAGATTAACAGAGTTAAGCTGATGGGTGTATAATGTGACACATTGGTGGACATCCCACCTTAGTGTAAAGGGGTGACAATGGTTGTCCTTCACATGGCTGGGACAAAGGCGGTAGTCAGGCCTCCTCTGAATAGAGTGCCTTATGGTGTTGCAAGGTCATGCTTAGGGTCATGTATGATGCATTCTGTGATATGATAGGCTCCTATGGTGGCTTTATACCATGATTTTCACATGGCAGGGTGACCTGTTCACTACATACAGGAGAAGGGGGTAGGTACTGGGAATGTCCTGGTGTACTGATGGGGGGGACATGGGGTGAAGCCTACATTGGCACTGTCAGGCATCAAGTATGCTACACCTCCAGCACTGGTATAGGTGATATTCTTGTCCACTACAAGTGAGCAAATTCAAGTGCTTTCTGTGATGTTGCAGACATATGTGCAGAAGGGGAGATGATTGTCTGTAGTAGATGTCGACAATGTGGGCTCTGTGTTTGCTGTGCATGTTTCCAGGAGTGATCCCATTCACTTGTTCACGTTAAGGAGACATTGCTCCAAAATCGGCACCTGCTCCTACTTTGTCTAGGACAGCAGTATGTCATCCTTATTATAGACACTATTTCTTGCAGATGTCCACCAGACAGGGGTACCTATCCTTGCAGAGGATGATGTAGTCCTGTCGGGTATACCTGACTCCATGCATCTATACAAATGCACGTATAGCACTTGTGTGTATGTGTGGATATTGGTGCCAGTTCCTACAGAGTGGTTGGGGTCAGTGAAGCTGTGTATACCACCCCACAGGAGGCTGTATTCCATGTTGGAGGTGTATGTATGCCTGACCCTAGCTAGATGGGTATTGTGGGAGATGGTGACTGCAAACATGACTGCATGATGGTTGCTTTGCCAAGGAGGATGACACTGTATGGATGCTGCAGTGGCAACCCATTTTGTGTAATTTCAACTCCAACACACCTTCACCTCATGGGGGTAGCCCCTAGCTGCACCAAGGTGTTTGCAATTCCAGTGTTGATGGCTCTCTGGCCATTTGTGTGCTGGCATGGGTACATCTTTCAATGTATGTTTGGGTCATTCAAGTAACCCAGGATCAGGGTACAGACCCAAATCCTAATACAGTTGATGAGGTGCATATACACAGACTGGACTTCCTGGTCACATGTGCTGGCTGGTAGCTAGCTATGGTTTGAATAAGTGTGTTGGCAATAGTGAACTGCCCCTGCAGTGTCCCCTGTGCATCTTATGCCTGTACAGCATGGAGGTGTGTATGTGTCTCATATATACTGAAACCACATGTACCATGGCATTAATGTCCACACTTTGGGGTCTGACTGTATGATAGGATGGTTGACTGGGTAAGGCTGGGGTGCCCTCTGTAGCTTTGAATCATGTGTCTGTGACTGCACAGATGTAAGCATTTTTCAGGATTAAGAATGCTTGCACTCAGGGCAGAGTCATATGTAGACTCATAGCATGTGTTCCTACAGAGTGGTTGGGGCAGTGCAGCTGTGTATACCACCCCACAGGAGGCTGTATTCCATGCAGCCTAATGATTAAGGTGTTTGCCTTACAAACACAAGGTGCGGGGTTTGAGTCTCACAAGGGATAATTGGCTAGGCTTAAAATGGCTCGCAAGGGCAGTTAGCTTAGTACTAACCTATGAACCTATGAACCTATTTAGCAGCATAGCCTTCAATGTCTGCTGAGCTAACAGTTGTATGTTGGTAGTGATAACCTCACCACTTTTCCTAATGAAGGCACTATGGGGGTGGTGAGAACTATTGCCAGATGCATGAAGGCCAGTTGAGACAGATGGAGGCCATCTCTGGCAAAACATTGTGGTCTATTGACCATATCATCCCAGGCTCTCAGGTACTGGAACCCCCTGGAGTATCACAAGATAACAGACCACATATTAAGGTCAATCATTTCTTGATTGTATTGCGGCATCAGTCTGGGTGACAGCAGAATGCTGCATAAGGCTAGGGACATACCTACCTGGGACACATAATCAGTGTGCTCATTCATGTCTTACTTCATATAGTCTGGTGAGATACATCTCAGGTCAGGCACATCAACATGGACTGTGACAGACTCATGGCAGTACCTGTTGGTGAAAGACAGCAGTGCATATGTGATGTGGTGGATTCTGTCACCTGACACACAAGTAACTGTGACTATCGACATATACAGCCTGGTGAGAGCCACATCAGTGTGTCTCACAATGGAATCTCCTATGTGTAATATGCTTGATATGTGGTGGCTCCTTCATGGCTGTGGGGCACAGGTGTGTAGTATGTGCTGTGTAGGGCTGTGGCATTCACATGTGGCTTTGCCTCGAGAGGTCAACTTTGTTTGTGGATGTGGATGTTGAGGATCTGTGTGTGTGTGTGCGCGTGTGTGTGTGTGTGCACGCGCGCGCGTGTCTGTGTGTGTGATGTGTAGGTGTGGGTGGTGTGTGAGGTGTACTGATTGTGCAGACAACCTGTTCATGGAAAGATATGAGGGCTTGACAGGGAGAGAGCATGGACTGTAGATTCTTAATGTCATTGCATCTCTCACACACAGTGTGTTCCTTGATGGTGTTTTTAGATGGTTGTCCATCCCTGTATATGAGGCAGGTGCTATACTGTGTCAGGATGGCCATATCAACAGGACTGTCAGGGGAAACTGTAAGACATTGTCCAGCCATATATTCCAGAATCTGATGGAGGAAGGCCACGGAGACCTAAGGGGTGGGTATGCAGCCCAGGTGCTTACTACAACAGGAGGAGGCTGACACCACTACATACAATGTAGACAGGCTATGAATAAGCAGTAATAGGTGCAACAGGTGCATTTGAACATCTTATAGGACATGCAGCAAGTAGCAGGGAACATCAAGATCAGGGGGCAATGCATGATGCATTGCCACTATGTCGCTGATAGCCATATACATACTGTGGTGATAGATGGTGGGGTATGATGTAGGAGTTAGTGGTAAATATTGCTGGCAAATGGGGATGTACAGGGTGCGTACATAATAGTGAGAAATGTATGTGGTCCTGTGATGTGTTTCCCCATTTCATGTCTTTCAGGAGGGATGTCCTGCCGTAGGAATCCACCTTTCTCAAAAGCAGATTGACACCTTAATTGATGACCTGAGACTCCATCACCAGGTCCTGTTGTCAAGGGGTCACCATAACCAGCAAGAATGTACTGCACTGTGGGCAGACTTTGTGGCATCAATTAATCATGTGGGCCAGCATGACAGCAGCTATGAGCAGGTCTGACACCAGGCCACTGATATGACAGATCATGAACCACAAAGGGCCGCAGCTATGGCCAGGGGCCATGCTGACACCAGTGGAGGGCCTGCTACACAACAACCACTCTCTGCCACAGAGGAGTTCCTGGAAAACCTGCGGTCAGCCACCAGCTCACAAGAATTGATCACACCATATGTCATGGAAGTGGGTGGCACAGCTTCCACAACTGAGGAGTGTCCAGGTAAGCCTCGAGTTGTCATCACGTTAATACTGTAGCATTTATAGTGGCAGCCTTTGCATACTTGTACACATATGTCAGGTCAATCTGCATTTTTGTGAAGGTGTAGGCTGTCTGCTATAAAGGGGTGCATTACTATTATGGAAATGGGTGCACTGTGTTGTAGGTGAAGGTCAGTCGCATGCACTGACATGCCACTTATCTCACAGGTGTATCGTACTAGCAACATTAACTAGATGTAGCTGCACTGCACTTTGTTAAGGGCCTCTCTTGAGGGTGTCTGTTGTGGTCTGCTTGTGCGTTGTGCATGGCATCAGTCATAAGATGTGGTCTGTCTAATGCATTTGTGCACCTCACCTGTATGTGTTTTTGTGTGTGTGTGTGTGTGTGTGTGTGTGTGTGTGTGTGTGTGTGTGCGTGTGTGTGTGTGTGTGTGTGTGTGTGTGTGTGTGTGTGTGTGTGTGTGTGTGTGTGTGTGTGTGTGTGTGGATCAGCAGACATTATAATGCAGGAATTAATGTAGTCATGTTGTCTTCCCCTCACAGATAACCATGGGGGTTGGAGTGTGTCTCACTCACAACCTGATATTAGTGTCTCATCTGACTCTGATGATGATGATGATGGCCATAGTGAGGCACAGATGGGGTTGTTGGGGGATGAATCTGTACCATTGGTTGACATCCCACTTCCTTCTCCAATGTCCCTGCACACAGTCAGTATGCCCACACATACCCAGTCCCCAGCTGCCACATTTATTGGATAGTCAGAGCATGGTTACATTGAACAGGAGAGTGCAGCAACTATGGCATCTGTGACTGTAGACACTAGCCATTGCCAGAGAGCTGGTGAGGTCCCACACAGGCAGATTGACAGGGTGCTCAAAGGAGGACTGCTGCCCATCCAGCACCTGTCAAAAGTGTTACGTCTTGTGTCACCTGATGCATGTTTCGGTCTGTCATGGAGGCACAGGCACATTGTGAATGGTACACCAGATGGATGCTCAGGGTCATGGATGCCACACTGCCTGGCATGCATAACTCCATCCATGGCATTGGTATTGCCTTACATCATATTACTGATGTAGTGGATAGACTGTGGGGTGAGACCTTTCAATCATTAACAGTGCAATGTTTGTGCTTGAAAATGTGGTGGCAGTAGGGCATCAGACACGTGGACATAGGTCAGCAACAACATCAGCTGACAGCCCACGTGACCATGCACAGTCACACTCCTGTAGTGGCAGTACCACCAGCAGTACCAAAGGGAGGGTGCTGTCCACACCACAACATGGCAGGCCATGGGCACATGGTCCTGGGCAGTCCCATGAGGGACACAGACCCAGCAGACACCAGTCACCATCAACAAGTAGTACCGCATCCTTCCCTGGACATGGTGGTGAGAGTGCCACTTCAGGCAGAACCAGTTCTTGTGTTCATGGCCTGAGACAGTGAACTGTACATTCTGCCATGTACAGTCCACAGCTGTTCAATATGCTCTTGTGTAGGGCTGGCACATGGCTTGACTGTGTACATGCACACACTCACACATCACTGTCACATGAAGGTCATCACCAGACACACACAGATTCTCTCCATGGCCTAGCTGACCAGCACCCCTCTAGACATACACACAATGTCAACTTTGTGGCACAGCCTAGGCCTTTGGCAACC
Organism: Protopterus annectens; assembly: GCF_019279795.1. Taxonomy (NCBI): domain Eukaryota; kingdom Metazoa; phylum Chordata; order Ceratodontiformes; family Protopteridae; genus Protopterus; species Protopterus annectens. Next base: position 1,200,810,760 of record NC_056744.1, read on the forward strand.
CTACACCACACCCTGTGCATGTGGTGATACATGTGACACATCCCTGTCATCCATATCATCAATGCAGTGACATGCTGATATTTGTCTGATGCACAGGGTGAATATAGTACACTTAATGGCAGTTTGTAGTGCAGTAGTGTTATGCCCTGTAAGGTGCTGTTTGCTGGCAATTGTTATGCATACACATCAAAGTGTATGTACCTTTGTGCCATGATGCTGTATTGCTGTTATTATTGCTGACTGACTGTTGTCTCCCAGACCGCATTCTGTTTCTGTTCCAGGTGTCTGTGTGCCTACACTGTGGGGACCTGCTGCCAATACTGCAGCTCAGGATGGCATAGTGGCAATGCAGAAATGTGACATCACTAAGGTATGGCTGTATATGTGCATGGTATCAAGGTGCGTATGTGTAGAACAGTGTGTGAGGTACAATGGGGGCAGACAGCATAATCTTGCAATCATGCTCCTTGACACAGCATGCTACTCCTGATACATGTCACCTGGGATTTCCGTAGGATCACAGGATCATTGGATCATAGAAGGGTAGTAGGGCAATAGCCATGGGTCCCTTACAAGCCTAGCCATTACTTTATCCCTGACACAATCATCGATCAGCACCTGTTGCTCTTGTCATTGAGGGACACAGGTGCGACACCTGGGACGGATTTGTGGTTTCCCATCCACTCATCACAGCTGCACTTGATGCAAATCTGCATGGTACTCTGTTTGACATGTCTGTGAAGTGCATTCCAGAGACAGGGCAGCCTCTGGGAGACAAACCTGTCTCTCCAGCAGGTTTTGTTTGTGTTGCATATCAGATTCAGGCCTGTTGTGCTGGTATTGCACAAAGAGTTAGACTCACATATATGGGCCAGCTGTGTAAAGACTGGGCACAACACTGCCATCTAGGCATGCCACAGGCCACCTGTTGGCAACCTGTCCAATACCAACTGGGGCACTACTGATATGAGGCTGTCGGCATGGAACAGATGTTGGAGGCCATGGATTACCTTTGTGGTTATTACTATGGCCTTTCCAGTTGCTGCAGATGTCTGGATAGGTACATACCAAATGGACCATGGTATTACATTATTGTTGTACTGACTGAGGACTATACAGAGGTAATGTTCACCTTTTATCTGGATGCACTACCTTTACCTATGTGGTGAACCATGTACAATGCTTTTCTGACCACTGCCGCTACTTGATGGCTGAATGCAACAGTGGTATCAACCTGAGTACCCAGGTCTCTCAACGCAGGTTGTATGTTTATGGGGCTGCCATTGATGTGGGAAATAGTGGGGCCATGCACTTGCTGTATGGTATGATGGCACTGTTTTCTGCATTCAGCGTGAGGCCAGGACCTTGCCACCATTCTGTACCCAATGTAAGACCCTATTGCAGTGTGTTAACATCAGTTGGTGGGTCAATGACAGACAGCACACAACTTACAGTCACCACAGCCTTAGGCCGTACCACCAAATATGGGTGGTGGCAGCTAGCATTCACACCTAGATACATGTGAGTCATTGGGGGAAGCAGCTAATCACAGGGCCTCCACATGTCTACATATTGTACAGACATAGGCAACACAGAGTTGCCACCTTATGAAATGTGCAATGTGGGACATTTCTTATAGTATCGTGAGAGTTGGCATGACAAACAATACCCATGGCAAGTGCAATGGACAGAACGTCTCTTGGTCTTCCAATATGGCACCTTATTTTTGTCACATTTCCATAGCTTATGCTATTTCTTATAACATTAAGGTGTTTCTAATGTACAATAACTGCTTTATGCAACTATTACACAACTTTAGGAAATGTTTGTTGTCCTACACTCTTGGGACCTCTGTATTGTTTGAGTTGTTTTCACAGGTCACACCTGGCCAAACATGGACTGCAACCTGCAGGGTGGGACAGGTGGTGGCCATAAATCTCACCTGTATAGATTCTGCAGAATGTCCTGATGTTTGCTACATATGGTTGGTCCATTTTTCATAACAGTGTGGTCTTCTGGCAAATTAGTGGCAAATCATTAAAGGCTGAAGTTAGACAGTAATACAGATATTTTATTTCCAGAATTCATACCCTTCTGAAAATTCATGGTAATGCGCAACCTGTTATGATATCAACTTCCTATGTTTGTAAGAGCAATATTTAAATATTGCCCTATTATTTGGCCTTTGTCCCACTTTTCTGTATGACTTTATCCAGATTTTTTGCTTGAGGGGTTGAGAGGTATGGTGGTGGGCTTAACAAAGCTGTAGGGGATATGCATTCACACACACATAAACTCACAGAGTTCCTTGTTTTGGGAATAGAATCCCTACCTATCTAGGTATATACACTATAGTACTACATACATATCGCATGCACCACAGAGTTTATGTGCCTGGAGAGTGTATAACGATGTATCTACGGTGAATGACAGCTCCAGGCCCTGTAAAGTAATCCAATGGGAGGATTAACAGGGTGGAACAGGCCCTCAAAATGGTATAACTATCGCACACACAAGGCAGCCACACTGCTACAGGAGATATGCCTCAGTCACATACACACACTGCTACAGGAGATATGCCTCAGTCACACACACACTACTACATGGGATATGCCTCAGTCACACACACACAGATGGGAGCCACACTGCTACAGGGAATACACCTCAGTCTCACACACACACACACACACACACACACACACACACACACACACACACTGCTACAGGGGATATACCACAGTCACACACACACTGCTACAGAGGATATGCCTCAGTTGCACACACACACACACACACACACACACACACACACACACACACACACACACACACACACACACACATACACACACACACACACACACACATATACAGTTGGCAGTAGTGAAATTAGAACCCCTACCTATCTAGTTATATATACTATAATGATACATACCTACTGCATGCACCACAGTGCTTATGTGCCTGGAGAGTGTCTAACAGTGCATTTAAGGTGAATGACAGCAACAGGCCCTGTAAAGTAATACAATGTAGTGATTAACAGGGTGGAACAGGCCTTCAAAATGGTATAACCATCGCACACACAAGGCACCCACACTGCTACAAGGGATATGTCTTACACACACACACACACACACACACACACACACACACACACACACACACACACACACACACACACACACACACACACAGCATTGCCAATTGTGAGATTAGAACCTCTACCTATTTAGTTGGATGTGTTATAGTGCTACGTACTTATCACATGCGCCATGGAGCTTAGGGGCCTGGAGAGTGTCTAACGGTGCATCTAAGTGACAGAAAGCAGCAAGCACTGTAAAGTAATCCAGTGGGGGATATGCCTCACTCGCACACTCACAGAGTTGCCAGTTGCGAGATTAGAACCCCTACCTATCTAATTGTATGTACTATAGTGCTATGTACTTATCACACACAGCACGGAAGTTATGTATCTGGAGAGTGTCTAACAGTACATCTAAGGTGAATGACAGCAGCAGGCCCTGTAATGTAATCCAATGGGAGGGATAACATGGTAGAACAGGCCTTAAAATATATTAGTATTGCACACACATAGCCAAGACATACCCTCCACTGCAGGGGGATATAGTTATACACATGCACTGAGTTGCCATTGCTGGGATTAGAACCCTTACCTATCGAGCTGTACACACTATAATGCTACGTACTCATGACATGCGCCACCGACTGTATGTGTTTTCAGAGTGTCTAACAGTGTATCTAAGGTTGATGACATTAGCAGGCCCTGTAAAGTAGGTCAATGAGGGCTTCACAGGTGGGCACATGCTTTAAAATGTATGGTCTTGCACATACTTAGGCAGGAACTACACACAGCTACAATGGGATATATTTACACACATGCACACAGACTCACTCACTGAGTTGCCATTTCTGGGATTAGAACCACTACCTATCTAGCTGTTTACACTATAATGTTATGTAGTTATCACATGCCTCATGGAGCTTATCCATTTGGATAGTGTTTGCCACTGCTGTTGGGATGGATGTCATCATTAGCTACTGACAGGGAGGCAACTGTTGTGGAGGACACCAGTTACAGGGTCATAAGATGAGTGACCATTGCATAGACATAGGCCTGTTGGGCATGTGCATTTTGCTGTATGTGGAATATATACACAGACACACACAAACACACACAAGGTGGTTGATCTGAGATTAGAACCCCTACCTACCTACTATTGCACACTACTGCTCACCATGCTATTTCATGTGCCACTGGTTACAATTGGTGTATGAGTGGCTATAGCACTACACCACACTATGCCTTTCTGGGTCTCCCCCCTTTTGTCTGCCTCGCTATTGGCATTTGTTAACTGGGTTTGTCCAACTTGGCTTGTGGCCCATTTTCCGTGGAGACCCGAGGAGAAAAGCTCCAGTAGTACATTTTAAACAAGTACAATTTTAAACAATATTGATATAATAGCAGTTATAGCAAAAAGATTCACATACGTTGGGTTACATGCATACAGTTAAAGTTGCATTAAAAAGAAGCTAAGTAACAATTTTACATTGATATAGTTTAATATGTCAACAATAAAAAAAATTGTTTGCATAAAATTATGCAAATGCATAGTAGACACATTGGACAGAGAAGTGTAATGAGGTACTAAGTATAGTCCTTTTGAGGGTACATAAAGGGAAGGAAGACTAGGTAGGGTCATGGCAAGGGCAGGTTCTGGAATTGAGAAAATAAGCTTTTAGTTCATTTTTAAAGTGTGAGGTGTGGGAGATTGAACGTAAATCAAGGAGAAGTTTGTTCCAAGCATGGGCAAGGGAGTGTTTGTAGAGTAGTTTGTCTACTGACCTTTTTTGGTGGTAGATATCAAGTAATTGTTGGTTAGAAGTACGGAGGGTCTGGGATGGGATATAGATGGAGACTAAGGAAGATAGAGAATGACAGAAGGGGGGTTTATAAAGAATAGAGTGTAGCATATGAAATTGATAAGATAGCAGAAATTGGGGAAGTTCAAGCCATTGAAGAGAGTTTAAAGAAATGCAGTGGTGTGAGTTGTATGGGGAGTTAGTAATGAATCTGGCTATTTTATGGTAAGTCTATTGGAGTTTGTTTAGAGTGGAGGCCTGGATATTTGTAAGAACCGGGGTGGCATATAAGAGGGACGGGAGGAGGAGTGCCTGGCCCAGGGTAAGTCTAGATTCAGGGGTTAGGAATTTTTTGTTCTGTTATAGCAGACCTAGTTTCTGGTTTGTTTTATTTATACATTGGAGTATGTGTAGGCTGAGCTTTAGTTTGTCATCGATAATGACCCCTTGGAGTTTTGTATGGGTGTCAGGTTGGATAGTTGTATTGTTAGAAGATGTAATAAAAATGGAGGTTTTGTGATGAGAAAGAGAACGGGGAAGGACAAGTAGGAGTTTGGTCTTTTTGGGATTTAGGATCAATAGGTTGTGAGAGAGCCATTGTTCAGTGGATAGTAGGGCCTGTTGGGTCAGGAAATGTAGTTCAGGAATGTAATTTGATATGGATATAAGTGTGGAGTTATCAGCGCACTGAAAAAGGGAGGATTCTTTGCATGAAGTGTAAAGATCATTGGTGAAGATGTTAAACAAAAGGGGTCCCAAGATGGAGCCTTGGGGAACACCGGTGGAGATGGGAAGGAAAGGTGAGGAGGATGAAAGCCATTTGACAAATTGTTCCCTGCCAGATAGGTAACTATTAAACCAGGCAAGTGTGGAGGGAGATAGGTGGAGATCTTTGAGCTTGGATAGTAGTAGAGGATGAGAGACAGTATCAAAGGCTTTGGAGACATCTAAGAAGAGACAGGAAATGAGTTTATTGTTGTCTAGGGCCTCTGCAATGATATGAGTGAAGGAGAGGAGGGCAGTGGTGGTGCTGTGGTGAGGACGAAATCCATGTTGGGTAGGGGTAAGTAAGTGGTGTGTGAGGAGGTGATTGAGAAGCTGTGAGTGAATACATTTTTTCTAATATCTTGGAGAGGGGGGACAGAATGGCGATGGGTTGGTATTTTGAGGGGTCAGTGGAGTTTCCACCTTTATGAAGAGGGATAGTGAAGAAAGATTTCCAAAGGGTGGGGACAGTTGATTCCAGAATAGATCGATTAATTAGTGTAGATATAGGATAGGCAATTGAGTCAACAGCAAATTTGAGGAATGTAGGAGATAGATTGTCAGTGGAAGGGGAGCAAGGTTTTAGCTTGAGTAGTAGAGATGTGATGTAAGTAATGGGAACTGGCTCAAAAGAAAACAAAGTTTTGTTAGTGGGACTTGGAGGGGTGGGTGTCGAAGTAGAGTTTGGCTTAGAAGTTACAGATTTTGGATGGAAAAGATAAAGTGTTTATTCAGGAGGGTAGCTGTTTCCTGAGAGGAAGAGTTAGGGTATGGGGAGGGATTAGAGGGCTTTCCAGTATAGAGGATGTTGTTGAGAGTTGACCAAAATTTTCGAGGATTGGATTTGTTGTTAAGCTGAGCAGAGCTATAGTATAACTTTTTGTCATCAGTTGTATGTTTTTTTGCAAGGTTCCTCAGTTGCCTGTATTTTTGAAGAAAAGGTGTTTCTTAGTTTTAGTCCAGGTTTTCCAAGCATGATCTCTTTGTTTCATAAGGGACCTAGTCTCTTTGGAGAGCCAGGGAGCATGGTTTGATTTTACTCTGATCTTCCTAGAGGGAGCTAAGGAGTTTAGAGTATTCATGAAGATGCTATTGAAAGTGCTTACAGCATCATTTAGGGGGAGGTGTTTTAGGATGGACCAATCTATGTTGTGGAGAATGAAGTTAAATTGGGATGAATTGAAAGTCGATAGTTTTTGACAGTCTTTGATAAGGTGGGGGTTAGAAATATGGGAGTAGTGTCTTAAGATGGTGGTAGAGAGATGATCACTGAGGGAGTGAGGTAAGGTGATGGGATTGTGGTATTGGTGGGGGGAATTGGTAAGGATCCAGTCTATGATGGAGCTGGAAGTGGAATTTTTATGGAAGCGAGTGCTAGATGTTATAAGTTGGTGGAGGCCGTGTAGGTGGATACTGAGTTGGGGGGAGTCAGTTGTGAGTTTGGACCAATCAATGTTGACGTCACCAAGGATAAGTGTCTCATATGGTATGTTGTGGGAGAACTAGGATAGGATGTTTTCAAGAATGGTCAGATTGTTACCAGGAGGAAGGTAGATAGAAGCAATTGCAAGTTTTTTTGTGGGGATTCAGATGGCAGTTAAGGATGATGATTTTAGCTGGGAGGAAGTCAGGAATTGGGGAAAGGTATGGTGAGAGGTTAAGGTTGTTTGAATAGAGGATGGCCACGCCACCACCTTTTTTTACAGGTCTATCAGATCGGAAGATATTATAACCCGGTGGGAGTATTTCATTATTTGAGATTTGTAGCTTGAGCTAGGTTTCAGATAGGGAGACGATGTGAGGGGTATTGAGAGCTATCCATGAGTGCAGCTCAGTGACTTTATTTGCTAGACTCTGAATATTCAATGAGTAAATAGTTAAGTATTTGGATGGAGATGATTCTTGTGACTGAGGTTGGTGACTGTTAGAGGAGTAAGCTGGGGGCAGTGTAGAGGTAGATTTGGGGAGAGAAGAGGGGCCAGGATTGGGATGGATATCTCCAGAATAAAGTAGGTTTTTAGTGAGGAGAGAATGTGTAGTAGATGCTAGATGGAGTTTTTATAGTTTTGACTTAGCTTTGTGGGAAGGTTTAAAAACTTGTATTATGGATAGTTTATATAGACTTGAGGTAGAGGTAGAGGTAGAGTTAGTAAAGAGATTAGGGGAGATAGTAAAAGATGAAGTAGTTGGATATATGTTGTATGAGTGAGAAGTTGGTGAACATAGGAGTGGGTTAGAGAGATTGGAGTGGTAAGAGGTGGAGATAGAGAGAATAAGGAGTAGTGTAGAAGATATTAGATAATAATACATGTTGGAATATAATATGGTTAGATAGAATAGGTAGAGACAGTAGTATAGAGGAAGTGGTATTGACAAGATTGACAGATTAGCAAGGTGGTTGTGGCAATGGGCAGGAAGTGGAATTGCAGTGGCTAGTGGGACAGGAAAGGGAGGGATAGTTAGGTATAAAGGTAATTGTAATGGGGGAGGGTGGGGATGGGGGTAGGGTAGAGGAGTGAAGTGAGCCCGAGTGTAGTGAGGGCGAACGGAGCGGGGCTAGCACCCTGGTCAAGATGAAGTCATAGAAACAATCAGAAAAAGATAGCGAAAAACTAGCTTGAGAGACAAGTATATAAAGTTTCTAAAGGTATAGTCACCAGAAATAAAATAAAAAGAAATAAAATATGAGCAGAAGTAAGCTTACAAATGGACACTGGCCTCAAGCTACACAAGTCGATTTACTTGAAGCAAACCCAGTGCTGTATGGTTAAAATAAGCTACAATAGAGAGGGGCTTTATGTTATAATATATATATATATATATATATATATGTGTGCTTTATATTATAATTTATGTTATAATATATAAATGTGCTTTATATTATAATATATATATATGTGTGTGTGTGTGTGTGTGTGTATGTGTGTGTATGTGTGTGTGTGTGTGTGTGTGTGTGTGTGTGTGTGTGTGTGTGTGTGTGTGTGTGTGTGTGTGTCTATTAAATCCAACAGATCCAAATATATCTTATATGTGCCACATACAGATAGATAAGGGTAATCATGTCTGATGGGGATAGGGAGAGACAGTTGAGGTATACATAGCTCTTTGTATGCACAGAGATATATGGACATCACAGTTCTATAGTCAGATGTGGGTTCAGATATGGGCTGAAATTAGCTAAGTGTAGGAGCATGCCCATTATGACCATCATTAATTACAATGGGACTCCAGGATAGAACTACCTGTATTCCAGTCCAGGATTTTTTGTGCTACAGCCAATTGTCTGTTGGACCTGGTGGAACAGTCCAGCACCTCTCTGATATACTGTCTGAGGCATTTTGTGGCTGTGTGCTGTCTGTAATATCTGAACTATATGTAGGGTTTGTACAGCATGTATTGGACTGAACAGAGTTTTGCATAATATGTCTGGTACATTTTCCATAGCACTGTGATTTATTGGTATGTCAGTGGCAGATCATTATAGATTGATATGAGGAAATGCTGAAAAACATTTGGGTTACTGACTCCAAACACTGCAGGGAACCTACGCTACTACACAAATTGTTGTATTCTGCACTTTCTACATTAGTCTGGCCAGTAGTTCCTCCTTCCTCTGATATGTGGGCATTTGTCCTGCTCTGCTCCAATCGTGGCTTTGTCCATAGTTGCTACTCTATGTAGTTGTAGGTATGCTGTGTCTGGTGTAAGAGATGTGACACCACACACAGAGTTACGGACTTCACACCTCTGACTGCACCTGTTTTGCAGCTTGTCCAGCATAGTGCCCCGTACCTCTGCTCCGCTCCTCAGATGTTTTATCGTGAACTGTTATTATAAGGCTACATGTTGCCCAAACCTCTCATACTTTTGCAGCCATTAATGTGGACAGGCCCATATATAACAGTGGGACATAGGCTCAAACACGAGGACAGGATTTCAATATTGCTCTTACAAACCTAGACAGTTGGTGGAATGTTTTTTTATTAGCATGCATTTTCCAATGGGCATGAGATCTGTATCTCACCTGTCAGTTATTAGTTTCTCACAGCGACCTTTAGTCATTTGCCAATAATTCACCAGAAAACTGCAAATGTTATCACAAACAGATATATGAGCCATAAATATGGACATTCTGTTAAACTCTGTACATTTGTGGGGTATGGATGATGCCCACTGACTTGTTGTAAGTACTGACACAGTTATGTGACAGCCTTTATATCCTGCTGCTAAAGTGACTTGTTACAACCTGCTGTTTTACTAGCCACAGTCTAGGTTACTAAGGACTGTGCACTGTCCATATCCTGTCCTTCCATTGTGCCTGTCTTTGTCCAGCTTTCTTGCAGTAAGAAATATTGATATATCAACAGTCTGTAGAACTCCTACCATATCTGTAGCTCACATGCAAAACTGCAGTTGTAGCCAGTCTTGAACCATGTACCCCATCAACCATAGTAATGCACTTACCCACTAAGCCACAACAGCCACCACACTGTGCAGTTTACTTCCTGACACTATTAACCACAGACAAACATAGCACTTTGACTCCTGCATATTGGGGAAATGATACATGCCACCAGGTCAATTGGGACAGCCCAGGGATTGTGTGGTCTTTTGCTATTACCTTGCAAACATACTGTGGCTTCAGTTGTATGGGGACATGGGTGTGTTAGGGGTATGGGACTCTAGCATCAAAAGTCAAGCATTTGTCCTGTGACCCCACTGTATGTCATTCCCTTACATTGTGCACTGGGTTTTGCTGGCGGGGCCTACTGCATATTAAGGGTCGGCCAGTATTGGACAGAGAGTTCCTGTTGTCCCACACAGCTGTCAGTTGTCTGCAGCTATTCCGGTAGCCCACTTTATTCCCTTGCATACATGTGGCAGGTCCATACATATGCTACCACCATCTACTACCCCATTCATTTCTTGTAAAAAAGAGTAACTTACCTTGTGCCATCAGTGGTTGAGATAACAGTACATCAGGGCTATCTCTGTCTGATGCATACCATACACAGCTCGTACATGGTACGGTACAGGTTGTGTGGTATGGCTGGCATCCTTTTTACTATGTATGTGAGTCAGAGTGAGGTGTCAGTCCCAAGGTCCTTAGGTTGTAAGTACATGTGCTATGAGTTGCCTCTATGCCAAGGCCAGGGCATACTGGGCATGCCTACATCTGCCTACAGGGATAGGCTTAGGGGGTTCCTCCTCTCAGTCCCCCTGTGGCCATGGGGACCTTGGCACTGGTGGGGGGCTGTGTGTCCCTTTCCTGTGATGTTCCTTCCAAAGCTGTTTCCACAGGATCATATTGTGTAGCATGGCACATACTGTGAACATGTGTGCACATGTGACTGGAGAGCACTGCAGTGCTCCACCAGATATATCAAGGCATTGGAATCGTGACTTGAGCGGCCCAAACACAAACTGTATGATGTTCCTAGTTTGAGCGTGTGCCTCATTATGGTATTCTTCAGTAGGTGTGAGTGCATTTCTGATGGGTGTCATCATCCATGTTTCTAGTGAGTAGCCAGCATCCCCCACTAGATGGCCATATGGGATGTCCCCCCTGACAAACCTCTGGTACAGCTGTGAGACATGCCAGCTGTGGGAGTTGTGATAGCTTCCAGGGCTGCCAGCACACATATTCATGATAATGCCCTGGGCATTGCACATGACCATAACCTGGCAGGTGATGGAGTGATACCCCTTGCGGTTGATGTAGCCCCTATCTTTTTCACTGGGTGGTGCTTTGATGTGCACATGAGTGCAGTCTATGGCACCCAGTACCTTAGGGTAGTGTGCTACATGGTGGAAGAGATGCATATTGCTGACCCTCTCCTCAGGGGTGCAGGGTAAATAAATGTACTCACTGGCATGTGCTTGCATGGCATCCAGGAATTGGTGGAGTACCCTGGATGCAGATGCCTGTGAGATCCCCATTATATCCCCAGTTGGTCTTTGAAAAGTACCTGTATCTATTATTCTAAGGCCTACACTTACCTTTATTTCCACTGGGATGGGTTCCTGTCTGTTGGCTCTGGGTCTGAGTGGAGGGCTGCAGAGCTCGTTGAGTTCTTGTAGTATGTCCCTGTCCAGCCTGTAACACTCTACATTCTCCAGCTCATGTAGCCCCTGGAAGGTTATTCTGGACCTTAACACTCTTCACTTTCTCAGTGTAGGCCTATTGTCAGCATCATCATCTTCATTGACCTCAGCCTCAAGCACATACAGATGTGCAGAGCAGCAGCAGACCCTAGCATTTTGTCAGTTAAAATTCCCAAGTGTGTACTCCAATGGTGCAGAGTATGTGGGAAAATCAGATTGTAGGGTGTATTCATACTTTATAGTGGTGTGCTGCAGTTGCAGCCTGTGTGATTTGCTCATTATGCTGCATTCCACCTGAAAGGTATAGCATTGAGGGTTTGAATGGGTCAGTGTCTGTTGAACAGGGCTTATCAGTCATTTCTACCAGATTGGCTTTCCCAGGCAATTATTTCCCTATTTCTTTCACTGTTAAGCAGTGTAGCACACAACGTAAACCCATGGCGCTAGTGTAAACAATGCTCAGCAGTTTTCTCCCTCCCACAACCTTGGCCACACTTAGCTTTTCTTAAACTAGCTAAAACATATTCAGCAGCATTAGACACCCTCCCCCTGCTTAGCTCTGCTTAGCTGAGAACAAACAGGCACTGAGCTTCAATCCACTTTAACGCACTGTGACATACCCCCTTGTGATATCAGCTACCTGTTGTGCCTCCACCAACACTGTTCTAGTCCTACCACAGTTTGTACCTGCGGACACAATGGCGTTTTTGCTATTCAATAACCCTGGCTTATTTACATACATCTAATTGTGTATACACTGAATACTGCACTACACCAGGGCCTGTCTCTTTAGCAATCACTGTAATCTGCCATTGTATGACTCTGCCTGCTGGGCACTATAATGCAATACATTTGCAAGTGTCTAATTTTCATTTTATAACTTTATTTTTTGCATAGTGGCATGTTTGCACATCATTGCACGTTGCTTAAATGTGATATATATATATATATATATATATATATATATATATATATATATATATATATATATATATTTTTATTATAATGCATTGCTTTTTGGAATTACTAGCCATAGTTTTGGCCATTTGCATGCCTACTTTGCTGTGTCCACCCTTTTTTTTGGGGCTTTTACAGCCCCAGTTTAGGTTTTACAGTCTGGTACACGATTTCTAAATGGGTACATTTCCTAAACTGACACAGCACCTACATGGGTGCCTTTGTGCTTGCTGAATCGCAGATCAACCTCATTTGCATGGTTTTACCATGTGCATTTCCTACACTGACACTGCACCTACACGGGTGCCTTTCTGCTTGCTGAATTGCAAATCAACCTCATTTGCATGGTTTTCACCAGCTTATGAGGTGATTTGCATTCCACGGGTACCTCCATGTCTGCATCCTTGTGCACGCCCCTCAGCCCTGTTTTCAGGATCTCTCGGCGGCCATGTTCCATGTTCAGGCCGCAAAACTATTCCTACAAGGAGAATTGCTCTGTGTAGGGTTTATTGAATTCCACCCTATGTCTATCTTTTTCTCATTATCACTTTAAAGAAAGCCACAAATTAATTTATTTTCTCTATGAAATCACATACAACAACTCAACAATTGGTAATTTAATTTAAAAACTTTACAAAATAGTTGTTGAATATAAAACAAACAAATCTTAAATTCTGGAATCACATTACTTTAGCCATGCATCTTATTTTACCTCTCATAGTAAATCTCAGATGTTATCATCTGCCAGGTATACTTCTTAGTCTCACTACTGGAATATAATCACACTGAAATTTTTACACAGAGCCTTCTTAACTCCAAATAAAATAGCTAAAATTAATGGAAATAATATATTGCGTGAGAGATGCCTACAAGAATGTAAAGCTGATTAGATACATGGATTCTTTGAACATTCTTCCTTGAGCTTGTTTTGGTCTAAGATAGATGATTTTTAAAAGTTTTCTTTTCTGATAACTTTTCATTATCTATGTTTATAATTTTATTTAATGTGAATGAGAGGAGTGATTTGAAAAATGTTATTTTTTCTCTCTTATGGACTATCTTTACGGTAGCATGGAAATGTATCACTAAAAAGTGGAGAATATCTGTATCACCATCTTTGGAGGATTTATTTCCTTCCTAAAAGAAAGCAGTACTCAGAGAGACTAAACTCAAAGAACAAAGAATTCATCTCAATTCATTTACTAATAATCATTGGACAAAAGTGAATTCTGCCTCTAATGGCTAAAGAACCTAATGAGGAGGAAAACAAAAGACTTTCCAATGAAGAAATGGAGCCATAATATTATCTCCTCTTGTTCTCAGGCCTTTGTATATATTGTACATAGTCTAAATCTATTTCTCATGTGCAATTTCATTATTTGCCATTTGCATTACATTTCTATTACATTTGAATATTTATTATCTGTTTTTGGAAAAAAAATGAATAAAGTTTCTTTGAAAAAAAGTATATGGCTTGAATCTTTCCACTTTATTTGCCTACTGTGTGCTTTTGAGCAAGTCACTCAGGCAGTGCTACTGGGTCACCCCAGAAAATGAACACTGTGCAGTAAGTTTACCTGCCTAAAAATAGATAAAAGAAAATAATATTTAAAATGTAGGCCTTTGTTGTCTCATTATTTTTGGCTTCATCCAGAAATATGGATCAAAGGATTTAAGAGGCAATTCTGTTCATTCTTTGTAAAAGTTGTGGATTTCTGTCAAATTGTTGTGGATTGCATTTATTAAATAATGACTGGCATGTATTTCAAACTTTGTATTCTTTAGAAAATGATTGCTGATGCAAAGCTTTTTATTCTGCATCTATATCACATTATCATAAGCTTATATAGTCAAAAACCTAATGACGTCTCCAAAATGTCAGTCCACCTAAATAGCGAAAGCTAATAATGTCAAATCTGCAAATTTTGAAATATTATGTTTGGCCACTTCGCAATCTGTGCTTTGGTGAATGTAAAGCTTACATACTATTGCGACACACTGTGTGAATGTAAATAAATAAATAGAACTCCTCTGTGTTAAAGCGTAAATTCCTTTGTACAACAACTTTTTACATTGAAACGCAAAAGGATTCAATTCTGTACGAATTGTGTTTAGTGAAATAGTGTAATTAGAAAGTAAATAAGGTGAATAAAACAAATGTGCAAATGTGATTGGTGCGTTGATCTAATAACTTAGCTCATCTACACTTTGAAAAGCATAATGATAGCAGTCAAAAACTCTTCAGAGGTGTATTCAAAGTGTTTACTTAACACTGCTTGCATCCTGTACTCTTTCTCAATTGTTTTTCTTTTCTTTGGTGAAGCAACAGAACCTGCCATGACTTGTAGCCTAACTTCGTTAACTCTGTTTTATTCCCAAACCAACACGTCAAGGACAGCAGATATATCACATATACGTTTGCCTAATAGACAACGTACATGCCTGTGCCATCCTTCCATGCAGTTCTGTGTCCTTGGTAATGATAAAGCATTCAATGTAAAGACATTCCAAAAAGCAATTGGAAAGATAGGAGGAAACCTTGAAAATGATGTTACTCTAGTTTGCACTTTCCTAGGGCGGCCTGACATGTTCATGTCAAAAAAAAATATGTTTGCTAATCTTTTCCCTCAAGTAGGTAGGTTTTATATAGAGTTTGAAAATTGGGAAGGACTTCACTTTCATCTAGAAAAGCTAATGTAATTAGCTTTTTCACTGACAGTTGGAATGCTACACATGTTCCATAAAGAGCAGCTAGACCAAGACTCTACACTTTACACCAAATAGCCTGGGCAAAGTGCAACAACCATCCCTTACTTACAACGTTACTGAAATTGTGCTTAACACTTTTTATAGCTGCCATCTCAAAATCTGTCAGTATGTATTGCACAGAAGGTTCCAAATTTAAAGATGTCAACAAGCTAAATACACACTCCCACAAATAGTTATATGATTTAAATCACTTTTTTGTCATGAGGCTGTAAATGAGAGGTAAATATTTGCTATTATCTCCAAATGTAACAAAACCATGCACAGTATATAGCTGTCGACAAAATCATGCTTTCATTAGGAAAATACCGTTCATAAACCAAATAATACTGTGACATAGATCCTGTAAGTTTTCCTTAGTGGTAAACACTAAAACGTGTACTGGTGTGTAAGTCTACCATTCGTTTCTGAATAAATGCATCTTGTTTGAGGGAATATTGTGTAGTGTCTATTGCTCTCAGAGAAGTGTGTACAGTAGGGTATGTTAACATCTTTTTATGCCTAACTCAATTAACCTGCTGCAGCATTGACCTTCTAGATGGTAAATGTACAGTACTTTGAAAAAACGTACTCGCTACTGTGTCATCTACAACTAAAGCTGGAGTATTTCTACACAATTGAGCTGTCTCCTTTAAAGTATGGCAAGCTTTGCACCTCTCTACTTCGGTATGATCTGGAGCATGATGGTGAGACACTGACTTTAACAACTGTTCACCATCTGCTACAGTAACAGTGATAGTGCTACCTTTACATTTGGTTACTAGCTTAAACCTGCAACACCAGTAATGTTTACTTTTTATAGTTCTCTCTAAATTGTAAAGGTAACCATCTATATGTAACATTTTCCGATTGTTTTGGGATATAATAGGGTCGTAAGTGTTACCTAAAATTCCAGTACAAGACTACGAAGTTTCAGCCATGGCTGCAATGCCTATGCAGTCTAAAGCACAAAATGACTTGTACTCTTATATAATTTATACAAGTAATATTAGTTACTTCTAGGTGACAAGCTTGTTTTGAAATGTAGTCAACAGAAAGAAAATATATATAATATAAATATTTTGTTGAATAAGTTAACGTAGACAATATTTGAATGTTACGTAGCTATAATATATTATTTTATAAATAAAAGTGATGGGACGTCGCTTTGACATACTACATCACAGGTTTTGTCTGGGCCAACTATTACTTTTCAGTAACTGTTTTTTAAATAAACTAAGATTTCGCTATTTCAGTAGTTCGACATTTTGGTGCTGATCATTAGGTTTTCGACTATATAAGGTTACGATAACGTGATATAGATATCCAGCAACTTTCCAAATATATAAGAGAAATATTTAAAATCTGTTACTGATTTTTGGATCACTGATTCTTGATTTAAGAATTTAAGAGGGAAGTTGCAATGGGTTTCACTGTATGGTTTTGACAGCAGTGAGCTGAGATAGATTTCTGGGGGTTCCTATTAGAAAGACAAAAACGCATCTTGTCGAATGCATTTTCATCAACACATACAGAGCGAACAGGCAAAACAGTGAAGCGGCTGTTCAGCGAATTCTTTCCCTGGGAAAGAAGTCGCTTGACCACTTTGTTGCTTTGCTGTGTTCTGCAGTGTATTGTGGTCCCTTGTCCGGTATAGCTCCTGAGCGTGAATGTGCAACAGTTACTGACCTTAGGGTTAGGGTGCGAGTTAAGGTAAGTGCATATGTATGAAAGTGTTTACTGTTTTTTAGTTTGCGTTAGATGTATGGTTGAGTTATGTATGTATGTGTTTTCAGCTGTTTACTTTTGTTTTTTGGGGGGGTAGAATTAGGGTTAAGGTAAGTGTGTATGTGTTTGGAACTGTTTACGTAAATGTCCAAGAGTTACTGGATTTAGGGTTAGGGTGTGGGTTAAGGTAAGTGCATATGTTTTAAAATGTTTACTGTTTTTTTTTTTCATTAGATGTATGGTTGGGTTACGTGCATATGTGTATTTAGTTGTTTACTGTTTTTTTGGGGGGGGTACAATTAGGGTTAGGATACATGTGTATGTGTTTGGAAGTGTTTAATGTTTTTTTTTTTTTTTGGTTGGAACAGCGATTTATTTCCCTAGGAAATAAATCACTGTTCTGTGGTTTCGACATTTTCAGCTTTCGCTGAAAATGTGTCGATGAAACGTCTTTCACTGTTTTCAAAGTTCGATGTTTCAATATAGACCTGGTTTCTGGGCCATTATTTATGAATGTATTCATTCACTTGTTCTCAAGTAGATAATTGAGGTATACAGTCATCCAAATGGATGTAATTGCTGTGTGTGTGTGTGTGTGTGTGTGTGTGTGTGTGTGTGTGTGTGTGTGTGTGTGTGTGTGTGTGTGTTTGTATGAGTGGACTTGGTTTCTGCAACCCCCAGTAGTTATGGTGTAAAGTAAGGAAATAACCGATTGCAGTAAAGTGGAACATCATAGCTTTTAGCTGGCATTTGGTACAGAGGGTTAAGACTGTGAGCTGCAAATCCTGTGGCTCAGTGTTTGATTTCCTCAGCCCTTATTTGCCTACGGTGTGACCTTAAGCAAGTCACTGAACCAGAAAAGGGGCTATGTATCCAGTGGGCCTTTCTTGTTGTTGGTATCATCATCATCTAAGCCATTTTTCTTGAGTATGATCCTTAGTTTCCTGTTGACAGTGTGCTTATTTGGCTGTAATTAAACTGGAGAGCATGAAGTCCACAATTTCAGTGTTAGCATTTTAACTGTGAATACATTTTTAATTAACCTTGTTTTTTGCAATCACAAGGGTGTGAAATGTACTGTGTTGGTCTGTCTGGTACATAGTGCAGATGAGTAAGGAGACACGCTGCTTATGTAGTGCAGGGTATGATTCCTTCAGCTGTTATAGCAAATGCATTGCACATTTGTCTTTTGAACACCTGCACCCTTTACATATACACTAATTTGTGCATGATTATATGTTATTTGACTATGAGTCTCATGTGACTTAGTTTAAGAGGTTGCCAGATGCATTTTCAATAAATGTGAGATCAGGGAAGAAGAGTTTACTGCTGTTCACTGTTTACTGCTAAGTCTGTTTTATTTTGTTAGGAAATGGCCATCAGTGGTTTTGCTGTACATTTTGAAATAATGTGGTAGTGTTATGGAATGGGTTTTCTAATGTAAGGTGTAGGGTGAATGTCCCCCTGCTCATCCCTCCTAATGTGTATTAACCCCTACCCTAACCCTGACTCTGGCCCTAATCTCAACCCTACACCTTACCTTTGAAAAACCCTTTCCTTAGCATTACCACTATACAGAAAACTTAGGTCTGAATGTAACAAATTTAAAAAAAATGGTTTGTTTTGTTAGGAAATGTCCATTAGTGGTTTTGCTGTAAAATCTGAAATAACATTTTCAAATTTAACCCAAAACTCTGTAATCACTGTAAAATTAAAAGAAAATAACATGTACACTGACAAGTTGACTGGATAGAGACAGACAAATTAATGGAATATTGGTATGACTAGGAGTTGGGTGGGGTCCATTACTCTGCCTAGGGCCCCATTTGACCATGATCCAGCTCTGACGGGACGCATGCAGTGAGGAGAATGGGTTTGAGCATAGACTAGAGAAGCTGAAGGTCTTCAAACTAGGGACCAGACAAAACAGGTGGGCCATTATATGGATGTACAAGGATCATGTAAGGGAGATGTGAAGAAGGCACCCTGAAAAAGGAAAACATGAGAGAGAGGAGATACAGCAGTCAGACTGTAAGCGTTATTCATTATCTGGATCTCTGAAAGTACTTCTTAATTGAAATGACATTGGAGTGCCTGCTAGAAATGATAGCATAGAGGGAATTTACGGAGGAATTCAGGAGAGCATTTGAAAGGTGAAAAAATGGTGTGGGTAGGGAGATAGTAAAGAGATTTAAAATGTTAAATGCACTTAAATGGAAGACAATATAGGTTTATTGTCTCATCCTGCCATAAAGAAAAGGCAGTGTAATCTACTGGTGATAGATGATTGCAATGCAGAAAGGAGCAACAGGGAAAGTGATTGAAGTTTTAAAACAAGGCAAACGCGTGTGTGTTTAGTATTCTATCTCTTCACACCAACACAGATCAAAACTAACTGCAGAGAGAGAACCTTTAACATAAGGTTTATAATTCAGTTTTTATTTTGTTTGTCTCTCACTGTGCTGGTTGGATTTCACTACAAAATTGGGGACATGGGTTCAATAATGCACTTAGATGCTTAGGAGAATGGTTCGAGAGAGAAGCATCACGTCTGCTCTGAAAAAGATAAACAAACTCATATTAAGCCCCATAAGAAACATGAACAGTCAACGCATACAGATAATTGCACTGATATTACTTACAAGACAAAAAATGGGTTCTCTTTGTACTGCCAACATCCATCCATCCATCCATCCATCCATCTATCCATCCATCCATCCATCTATCCAATTGTAATGTACTCTTATTGGGTCTCATAGTGGTAGCAATTTGGGTAACCCAGCCACTGGGGATGCACAAGCCAATGCATTTCTTTGTGCCGGTCCCAAGCCCAGATAAATGGGGAGGGTTGCGTCAGGAAGGGCATCTGGCATACAATTTTGCGAAATCATACATGCGGACAACAGTACAGATGTGCATACCAGATCGGTCGAGGCCCGGATTAACAAGGACTGGCACCAGTACTGTTGGACAACAGGGTGCTGGAAGAAATTGGGCTACTGTTGGCCGAAGGAGGAGAAGAGGGGGAAGGCATGCCCAAACACAGGTAAAGGCTAGGACTGTGATAGTGAAGGTTCGGAACTTTGAATGTTGGCAGTATGACTGGAATAGGGAGAGAGCTAGCTGATATGATGGACAGAAGGAAGGGGAGCAAGGCTAGGTGTATGGGAGGTGGGTTCACATTATTTTATCATGGTGTGGATGGGAGGAGAAATGGCGTAGGGATTATCCTGAAGGAACAGTATGCTAAGAGTGTTTTAGAAGTGAAAAGAGTGTCAGATAGAGTGATATTTATGAAGTTGGAAATTGATGGTGTAATGATGAATGTTGTTAGCGCATATGCTCCACAAGTTGGGTGTGCGATGGATGAGAAAGAAAACTTTTGGAGTGAGTTGGATGAAGTAGTGATGACTGTACCCAAGGGTGAGAGAGTGGTGATTGGAGCAGATTTTAATGGGCATGTTTGTGAAGGGAGCAGAGAGGATAAGGAAGTGATGGGTAAGTATGGTGTTAGGCAAAAGAATGCAGAAGGTCAGATGGTAGTGGATTTTGCAAAAAGGGTGGACATGGTTGTGGTGAATACGTATTTTAACAAGAGGGAGGAGCATAGGGTGACATACAAGAGTGGAGGGAGATGCACACAGGTGGATAATATCTTATGTAGAAGGGCCAGTCTGAAGGAGATTGGAGACTGTAAAGTGGTGGCAGGGGAAAGTGTAGTTAGGCAGCATAGGATGGTGGTTTGTAGGATGACATTGGTGATCAAGAAGAGGAGTATGAGTATGAGGGCAGCACCAAGGATCAAATGGTGGAAATTGAAAATTGTGAGGTGGAGTTCAGGGAAGAGTTAAGACAGGCACTGGGTGGCAGTGAAGAGTTACCGAATAGCTGGGTAACTACAGCAGAAATAGTAAGGGAGATGGCTAGAAAGGTGCTTGGTGTGACATCTGGAAAGAGGAAGGAGGACAAGGAGACCTGGTGGTGGAATGAGGAAGTACAGGAGAGTATACAGAGAAAGAGGTTGGCGAAGAAGAAGTGGGATTGTCAGAGAGTTGAAGAAAGTAGACAGGAGTATAAGAAGATGAGGTGCATGGCAAACAGAGAGGTGGCGAAGGCTAAGGATAACACGTATGAAGAGTTGTATGAAAGGTTGGACACTAAGGAGGGAGAAAAGGGCCTTGGCTCGATAGAGGGACCGAGCTAGTAAAGATGTGCAGCAGGTAAGGGTGATAAAGGATAATGAGGGAAATGTACTCACAAGCGAGGAGAGTATGTTGAGCAGATAGAAGGAGTACTTTGAGGGGCTGATGAATGAAGAGACTGAGAGGGAGAGAAAGTTGGATGATATGTGGGTAGTGAATCATGAAGTGCAGTGGATTAGCAAGGAGGAAGTAAGGATAGCTATGAAGAAGATGAAGAATGGAAAGGCTGTTGGTCCAGAAGACATACCTGTGGAAGCATGGAGGTGTTTAGGTGAAATGGCAGTAGAGTTTTTAACTAGATGGTTTAATGAAATCTTGGAAAGTGAGAAGATGCCTGAGGAATGGAGAAAAAGTGTTTTGGTACCGATTTTTAAGAATAAGGGTGATGTGCAGAGCTGTAGTAACTACAGAGGGATTAAACTGATCAGTCACAGCATGAAGTTATGGGAAAGAGTAGTGGAAGCTAGGTTAAGAAGGGAGGTGATGATTGGTGATCAGCAGTATGGTTTCATGCCAGGAAAGAGCACTACAGATGCGATGTTTGCTCTGAGAGTGTAGATGGAGTAGTACAGAGAAAGTCAGAAGGAGTTGCATTGTGTCTTTGTGGACTTAGAGAAAGCATATGACAGGGTGCCTAGAGAAGAGTTGTGGTATTGTATGAGGAAGTTTGGAGTGTCAGAGAAGTATGTAAGAGTGGTACAGGATATGTACGAGGGTAGTGTGACAGTGGTGAGGTCTGCGATGGGAGTGACAGATGCATTTAAGGTGGAGGTGGGATTACATCAAGGAACATATCTGAGCCCTTTTTTATTTGCAATAGTGATGGACAGGTTGACAGACGAGATCAGACAGGAGTCCCCACGGACTATGATGTTTGCAGATGACATTGTGATCTGTAGTGAGAGTAGGAAACAGTTGAAGGAGACCCTGGAGAGGTGGAGATATGCTCTAGAGAGAAAAGGAATGAAGGTCAGCAGGACTAAGACAGAATATATGTGTGTGAATGAGAGGAGGATAGATGAATGGTGAGGATGCAGGGAGTAGAGGTGGCGAAGGTGGATGAGCTTAAATACTTGGGATCAACAGTTCAGAGTAATGGTGAGTGTGGAAGAGAGGTGAAGAAGAGAGTACAGGCAGGATGGAGTCAGTGGAGAAGAGTGTCAGGAGTGATTTGTTACAGATGAGTACCAGTAAGAGTGAAAGGGAAGGTCTACAAGAGGGTAGTGAGACCAGCTATGTTATATGGGTTGGAGACAGTGGCATTGACAAATAGGCAGGAGTCAGAGCTGGACATGGCCGAGTTAAAGATGTTAATTTTTGCACTGTATCTGACGAGGATGGACAGGATTAGGAATAAATATATTAGAGGGTCAGCCCAGGTTGAAAGGTTTGGAGACAAAGCCAGAGAGGCAAGATTACATTGGTTTAGACATGTGCTGAGGAGGGATGCAGAGTATATTGGGGAAAAGATGCTAAGATTGAAGCTGCCAGGTAACAGGAAAAGAGGAAGGCCTAAGATAAGGTTTATGGATGTGGTGAGAGAGGACATGCAGATGGTTGGTGTGACAGAGCAAGATGCAGAGGACAGGAAGAAATGGAAACAGATGATCCACTGTGGTGACCCCTAATGGGAGCAGCTGAAAGAAGAAGACATGGTAGCACTTTGGGTTGGGTAGACCAGACTTCCTTATCCACAGCAATAGTCTATAGTTCATTTTGTGTAATATTCATGTATTCATGGGTGAACTGAGATCTTAGAGATGTATGTCATTTCTTTAAACTGTGGAATGCAGAATCAAGTGCATATCTCTGTCATATATGTTACATGCCATGCAATTCTTCCTCCACTATGTCGTGGCACTGCAGCAGGCTGTACCATCTCCCTTAATCAAGGATAGGTAAATCAGCATCTCCTGCTCTGTCTCTTTCTCTCATACTTCATTGGTGGCTCAACACCCTGACTGCTAATTGATACAGGTCACAGTCAGGGCTTTATTCTTCTGCATCACAGAGTCGCACATGCTTCTAAGACAAAGCAGTTTCCTTTTCCTAAGAATTATAGTTTTTGTTCCTGATTTAATGAGAGTTCAGTAAAGATATATTCTGGACATATATTGTATTTTCCACTCTGAACAGATGTCAGAACTTCACCATTAATAGAACCTATGTATAACATAACATCTAAAGATGTTTTTGTCAAATGCCAATAAAATCTTGCACTTATTATTTATTTGTAAAAAACATGCCAATCCCCTTTAAATGTTGTTAGTAAAACTATCGGTGAATTATACTTGGATACTCGGGTACAAAATGCACCTGCATACTCATAGGTATTTAGCTGTAGCTCACTACTGAACAGGTCTTCAAGCTGTAATACAAAATACAAGACCGTCGTGTGCAGAAGCAAAGAGTTATGGCCCTTCTTTTAGGGGGACTCTGGCAGTAAAGGTGGCCTAGTTTGATGTTTAGATTGCTGAAAAAATCACTCCATTTGGCATAGTATGTCATATACTGCTGGCATGAGACCTCTTTCCCTCCATTTGACTTAATCAGATGCCCTCTTACCCATACATACCTTCACCTCATTTAGAATTCTGGATATGGGTGGTCATACAGTTGGGCAAACCCAAGCTGTTGGTCCTGATATTTTTAAATTAAATGTTGTTCTTTTAACCTCTTTAATGTATCATACATCTTTTATTAAGATTAAATTGAATCTTCTTTTATGGCTTTAGTACCCTGATGGGACAGTTTCTTGCCTTGTACTTGCACCATTACTTTTTATCAATTTTCTTTCTCCCTTTTCTCAGATATTCTTAGTAATATCACAGTGTAGAATACATTCCAGTATACTGACCGTTTTTTTTTACACGTTTTCCTAAATTTCTCTAATACATTGCTTTTTGTATTTACTGTATTTTAATCTCTGTTTCTAAATAACAAAAGTTGCATTTCTGTGTCAGGGATTTCCATCATGTTTAATAAATATCTGTAAGTCTTAATTTTCCTGTCCTGTATTTCTAAACGTTATATAAATACTGAATATATTATTCATTTGTGGCTGAAAATATTTTGTCATTTCCTCCTGAACTGCAGTGTAAGTTTCTGCTTCGTCTGGCATAGGCTCATATATTCTCAGAACTTTCTAACAATAATGCATTTTCATATATGTTCTCACCAGCCATATAATAGTGATGTATGTTTGTCTTGTTTAATTTGTTTTTAGTGAGGTTACATTATTGCTAATTTTCAATAGTCACATTTTTTGCTGAGGTCTTGGACAGTAAGCTTCTCTTTCTAATAAATCAAAATCAGGTAGCTCTGAACCTGAAGTAACATTTTGACATTCCATTTCTCTGCTACTTTTAAGTAACTTTCTTGCCACTCAGATTACTGGCTTAACTTTCATAGTCCGTGTTTTTTGTTTAAATCAAATTGCTTTCCATATAAATTTGAATCTTACTGATTACCTTGGTATACTTGCTTGCATATCTCTCAACCTCTCACCTTCTCAAACTCTCACTGCAAGGAATCTGGGCAAAGCCTAAAATAATGGGGAGAGGGTATATGGCCCTAAAATAGGGACAAATTTTAAATACTGCTATTATAAACTAAGAAAGTTGCTAGAAGAACAGGTTTTGTGTTAGCATGGCTTTTCCTGAATAACATAAAGTCTGAAACACAAATGTGTCTCTATTTAGTCACTTCAATTCTTAATAGTTTACCAAAAAAACAATTCCAAAGCTCAATACAACACCGTAAACAAAACTGTGAGACAGAAATCCGTCTCTTCTAGGTTAACAACCAAGACGTGAATAGGACTCGGTACAAGGAATAAAAAACTGTTTATTAAAGTACACTATGTAACGTGGTAAGCACTTTCATCTGCAAAGCAGACTTCTTCAGACCACTTAACATCAGTGAAAAATGCATATTTAAAAACCTTTTGGCACCAAAGTTCATTGGTAATTAAACAATCACTTCCTTTTAAAGTGCCAATGCAGGTAATATTTAAACACCACAATAAAATACTTTTCCACCAATAACTAAGAATTGTATGTAAATTAAAATACAATATTTAATAATAACTGCTACCAAAAATTATAATTGATAAATAAACTATTCTAATGTGTTGTTACTATAAAAAATATATACAATATATGTACTGTAAAAACAACTCTGCCTGGAAAATACTAAAGGTCAAACTGCACTAAATGCACACTACACGAAATGTTAATAAAGAAATCATAACACCATAATAAGTCATGGATATATAATATATAAAAACATATATAAAAATGAGTGCAGCTAAAAAGATGTGTCACTAACATCGCATATCACACATACTACATGTTGGATTTATATCAGTTGAAATTCAACATAACAATACATCTTATGATAACTGCAATAGAGGTTTAATAGAAATAAATTCATTGATACCAGGGAATTTGGTGGCATTAGTCATCATCTGCCACATACTTTCTCTTTTCCCAAGGAGTGCTTTGAAATTACCACCCCGTGGTGAAATAACTACCTGATCAATTATGGCAAATCTAAATGTATGGGTATCACCATGCTCCTTTATATGTCTATATAAGGCATTTTTGGTATCTTGCACCTTAATCCTATACAAGTGTTCATAAATCCACTTTCTAAATTGCCTTTCAATTTTCCCAATATAGAAAGCTGTACAGGACATACATTTAGCAAGTTATACTATGTTGGTACTGTAACAGTTCCCTTTCTTAAACTTAATGTAAGTCCTATTGATATCATTCAGTTTACATCCCTTACTCTCATATATAGCAAAACATTGTCTACATGAACCGCATTTTTTAGTAAATGCATCCTGTTTCTTATGGTTCAAATTTTTTGCGCTCTCCAGTATTCTTTTTACGTTGAACCCCATTTTATATACACAACATGGTCGTTCACCTACTACATTTTTCACTTCTTCATCAACAATTAAAGTGTTCCAATGTCTAAACAATATGTTTTTGATTTCATTTACATATGGAGAAAACATTAATACACATACTTTGTTAGGCTCAAGCCTATCAATTTTACGTGACTGAATATCAGTGTTATGGTTGTGTACTGTTCCTAATATCGGAGGGTATTTTTTGCCCCATTCATTTGTAACATAAAGAGCAACATCATTCAATAATGATAAAGGGTAATCCCTATTAATAAACGTATTCTTTATAAAATGTATTTCTTTGACCATTGTGTCATAATTAGAGGACATCCTAGCCGCCCAAATACATTGTCCTTTAAAGGTGTTTCTTAATATATGCTTAGGGTGATTACTTGAATATTCCAAATACCCATTAGAGAAAGTTTCTTTTCTAAAAATTTCTGACTGGAACCCAGAGTCCGTGTGTCTTATATAAGTATCCAAATAGGCAATGCCTTCCTTATTAACTTTATGCGTAAATTTCAAAAAACTATTAGACTGATTAAGATATACCATAAATTCATTAAAAAGTTCACTTGGTCCGTCCCATAACAGAAACATATCATCCAGGAACCTTGTATAATATACAACATGTTGAAAATATGTACTGTTAAATAAACACTGATTCTCCCATTCCAACATAACTAAGTTCGCAAAAATGGGAGCACACGAGGCCGCCATAGCCACACCTCGTGTCTGTTTAAAATACTCCCCTTCAAAATAAATGAAATTATTATCCAATACCAATTCCATCATGTCAATTATCAGATTAATACGGTCCCAACTAAGGTTAGAGTGTCTTCTCAGGCTCTCACTAAAGAATTCAAGACCTTCTGTTTTAGGTATGCAGGAGAATAAGTCTATGACATCTATAGTAATATATAGCAAGCTCTTTTTCCATTTGTCTGAAGTAAGATTAGACAAAAACATCCATGAGTCCTTTATAAGGTGCGATGTATTCCCATAAATGTGTTTGACCCATCTATCTATAGCTACTCCTATGTTGTAGGTCTTAGACTTACTGCCCGAAATAATTGGGCGAAATGGGGGGTCAACAGTATCCTTATGGATTTTTGGTATGCCTACTATTGTGGCTAGCACAGGGAAATCAACCTTTAAAAAATTATAAGTGTCCACAGTCTTTTTAGCTACACTCATTTTTATATATATTTTTATATATTATATATCCATGACTTATTATGGTGTTATGATTTCTTTATTAACATTTCATGTAGTGTGCATTTAGTGCAGTTTGACCTTTAGTATTTTCCAGGCAGAGTTGTTTTTACAGTACATATATTGTGTATATTTTTTATAGTAACAACACATTAGTATGGTTTATTTATTAATTATAATTTTTGGTAGCAGTTATTATTAAATATTGTATTTTAATTTACATACAATTCTTAGTTATTGGTGGAAAAGTATTTTATTGTGGTGTTTAAATATTACCTGCATTGGCACTTTAAAAGGAAGTGATTGTTTAATTACCAATGAACTTTGGCGCCAAAAAGTTTTTAAATATGCATTTTTCACTGATGTTAAGTGGTCTGAAGAAGTCTGCTTTGCAGATGAAAGTGCTTACCACTTTACATAGTGTACTTTAATAAACAGTTTTTTATTCCTTGTACCGAGTCCTATTCACGTCTTGGTTGTTAACCTAGCAGAGACGGATTTCTGTCTCACAGTTTAGTTTACCAAAAAAACACAAATGTTATGAGAAACGGACCAAAAATATGAGGCTAAACCTGGGCAATCTACAAAAATCTTGACAGTTGATTGGTATGCTCAGTTGTGTTTTTTTTAATCTTCTAGTTCTAGTTGTAGGAAACAGGCAGCAGTTTTTACAAGCTGGCAGGCTTAAAAAAGAATGTCCCTACCAAAAATTTGTCTACAGCTTTTTCTTTCAGCCTTCCTGTTGTTAGTTTCATTACGGAATTTGTCTTAGCTTTTTTATGCTGCCGTGTGTGAATGCTTGTTTGAGCAGCTGAAACACAGTTAAGTTTCAGTGACAGCATAAAGAGATGCCAGGAGTGCTCTGAAGCCTATGATTTGGAGCACCAATTTCCTCTTCACTGTGATGAACTGTAGGTCAGCACATATTTGGTCTAAAAGAGTACTTTAGTTAACAAAAATAGAACTTGCAATTTCTCCAACAAAGAGCATGCTGCATTGTCAATTATTTCTCTATACCTGCTTCTCACAGGCCTGCATTAAGGCAAAGTTTATTGCGGTGTTTTCAGTCACAGTCTTTTTAGCTAGTTCTCTGGTCAAATTATAAGACTCATTAGTTGTATGAAAAACTCATAGCCTAATGCATGTCCATTTCTCTTGCCCTTTAGATCCAGTCAGGTTGCTTTAATTTATTCCAGTAGGACAGCTCAGACCAACGTACACAGCAGTTGCATTACTGTCTATCTCCTAAACATATGATGTTGGTGACCCTTATAACTACAATGATATATCATCCATGCATTCCATGAGAGTGGATATAACTAGGCACATGTCCAAATAAGTAACATGGTGGATTTGTTTGGGCAACTGAAGACTTACTTCAAGTGCCTATATATCTGAGATGGACTGCTTCAATATGCAATTAGTAGTCAATAAGATATGTCTGTGGAGAACTGCATGCCAAACAACATACCGATTCACAAAATGAAAAGAAAAGAAAAGTAAAATGCATGCAAAGGCCTTCTGCTCTATGTCCCAGTGAAGCACCAGGGACACTCACTAAACTACAACATGTAGATGAAGGTCCAGGTGATTATGTGGTGGAACACCCCCAGATTATAGCTATATGTATGTGTTTATTTTACTAACCAGCTGGATGAATTGGTCAAGAATCATTAGGAGTTGCAATCCAGTTTGGAGGCAAAAAAAAGGTTTCTGTTGAAATGAAAAACAGTTATACAGTATAGTCTAAAATAGGTTACATCTGGTTATTTTAAACCACACAGTAATGACAACATTGACACAAAGAGAGGTTGGGGTAGTTTTGGTGAACATCGTATCTGCTGAGTTCTGGGATTCTAGCATGCTATGTCTACAACCCTCTCATTGTTGAACATCAAGCATGCATGATACAATGCCTATTGTGCTGAGCCCAGAATGCATGTGCACCTCCACACACCCATAAAGCTAAGACAGCATGCAGGCACCCCCTGGCTGCTCTTATGTTTCTCTGTTTCAGCGTAGATGCAGTACAGTTCTCGGCTTTTATCAAAAAGATACTCCAGTGGTGAGAATTAGCCGCCTCTGGCTCTCATGGTCAGTGAATTGGGATCAACTAATCACTCCTTCTGCCACCTCTGTCTATTCAGCTCTTCCAGTGATTGGGGCATTAGTTAAATCTGAGCCATATTGGCATTATCCAGAGCTTAATCACTAGAACTGCTTAAAGAAAATCTAAGATCTGTTCATGTGCAATAACTGATATGTATTTAATATGTCCTGGATTTTGTGTAACACACACACACACACACACACACACACACACACACACACACACACACGGATGCACGCACGTGCGCGCGCGCGCACACACACACACACACACACACACACACACACACGGATGCACGCATGCGCGCACGCACACACACGCACACGCACGCACACGCGCGCACACACATACACACACGCGGATGCATGCACGCGCGCGCGCACACACACGCACACACACACGAACACACACACGGCCGCACACATGCGCGTGCACACACACACACACACACACACACACACACACACACACACACACACACACACAAAATCTAGTGTGTACTACCAGTTAGCAAAGGGATATTAGGTAAGGTCTGGAATAGCTAAGAATTGGTGCAAGTGTTAAAACTTAGTTGGGGTTATAGTAGGTATTTGGCTATTTAAGTTCTTACTGTTAGACAGGAAATTAAGTTTAGGA